>NW_013665939.1:240505-257230 GCF_000517525.1 Limulus polyphemus | reverse complement strand
TTTATAGGAATCTAGATGATTTGGTAAAATAAAGGTCTGTTCCGAATAATAGGGTTGTGATCCTAAAGGTAATGTTGGTTATTATCGAGTGTCACTTTCTTATTTGCTTTGTTTTTTTGGAATGTATTGACAAAAAAGTCATGATATTTAATCAAAAATACATTAGGTGTGAAAATAGGCGCGTCCCCAAAAGATTGAGTGTGCGACTTAAAGGAATGAAATCAAACTTGGAGTCCAAACTGGTAGCTACACTTATATCACTGATAAAAATTTTACAGCAAATATTCATATATTAGTTAGCTAAGCCGCGTATTTTGTTTTACCCACCATCATCCCCAATGTTGAACAAAAACGCAGCCTGACTAACTAAAGAATGGTTCCCCCAGTGACACAGTGGTATGTCTGCCCTTTGTGTTGCTTTGTGCTGAATATACAACAACAACTAATGAATGAATGTTTACTGTCAAATAGTTATCAATGCTATAAGTGTAGCTACCAGTTTGGCTGCCAATTTTGATTTCATTCCATTAAGTCGCACGTTGAATCCTTTTTCGGTTGCATCTTTTTTTCACACCTAAAGTGTTTTTGATTAGATACGTATAGTAACTATGTGTATTTTAACAGCATATACGCAACATGTGATATGTTGATCATCATGCATCATAGTGATCATACATGCAGTACTACTATGAATAATAACATTGTAGCAATGATATTAGGATCAATAGACATGCATGAAGTCAATCCAAACGTTGTTATTGTTTCCCGAGAGAGCATCATACACCAACTACGTATTTCATTAAACTAAACTGTTTCAAATAGGACAGAATTGCTATTATAAAGACGACTGAGAGTTCTACAGTGCCATGTTCATCCAATTCTTCTTTACTGTACCGAATGTTGGACAGTATCATAAACAATGAAGAAACGCATTGATGCAGTAGAAATGTGGTTCCTAAGACGAATGCTTTAAATATGAAGCCATTCTAAAGAAGGCCAAGACAAAACGAATGTTGTGGAAAAATATATCAAAAAGACAATGAAGTTTTATTGGACATATTATGAGAAACGGAGAGATGGAAAACATCATTATGATAGGAAAAATTCCAGCAAAGGAAGACAAAGACAGATGTTGCTATCAACAGTTGCCAAGGATTAGGAATTACCACTATAGAAATGATAAGAGCAACGGAAGACAGGGATCAGTGGAAGAGCAACGCCATAGATGGACATGGTACCTAGACTAGACTAAAATATTGCTATTATACAGACTTATGTCCTTGATGGTAATAAAAAAAAACAAGATCATTAAAAATTATTAATTTAAAAAGGGGAGTAGGAATCTTCAAACGTATAGTGAAGCAAGACAGGTAGCTTAAAATAAAAATTAACAATTTAATAATCTTGTATAAGTGGAAAAATAACGAAAGTAGTTTCAAAAGCATATAGTTTTCTGTAGCGATAATTTAATCTTCTTCTTCAACGTTCTGTTTTTTTTACCTATTTTATTTATTAAGATGATCTAAAGTGTAAGTTTTCATTCCCTCCTGGAATAGCTTTGTAACTGTTTTGAAGTTGGTTTTATACTTTTAATAACAGTAATATCTCATTAACTCTAACGTACCCTGTAATATCTTATTAACTTTAACGTACCCTGTAATATCTCATTAACTCTAACGTACCCTGTAATATCTCATTAACTCTAACGTACCCTGTTTAAGAAATTCAATTCCCATCACCAGATGAGTCGTGTTTTATTTCCGCGTCTTTGTGCCACGGTCTCAGTAATAAGAATTTGTAGTATTTCCAATAGGAAAGTTCCGTTTGTAATATTTCTTTTTTTAAATATTACTAGTTTTCGGTTTTCTGCGTGGCAAAAATAAAAGTGTCCTTAACACTATTTTGAAGTTAATGGAATGTTTATACACTCTATAACGCAAGCTACAAAATACTTAATAGTCTCTTGAACACTGCTATGTTTTAATTAAACGAAAGCTAGCATTTGTTTCAGTTGTAGACGAACTGCACAATGTAACATACAACCATCTTAAAAATATTAATTTTAACTCCAATCTGTCTACACATTGTGTCATACACCTAACAGGAAATCAAACTGTTCGCAATACTCAAGGTTTGTCACAAATTACAGATTATTTCGTGGTATTCAAGTGTAGTCAAAGAATTGTTTGTTTGTTTGTCCGCTGCAAGTATTTAGGCTTTTGGAGAAAATCAGGGGTGCTCAGAAATTGAAAATTTTCTCTTTACCTTGCTCGTGGCTTTGTAGATGTAATAGCAAGTGGTGGCGAGAAGACAAAATAATAATAATAAAATTAAAGATTAAAACTGTCTCGAGGTATAATATGTCGGTGAAGAAAATTAACATTATAATAAAAAATAACTTTCCTCTTAGTACAAACCACTAACAAGATGGATTTGTTATCATATATCTAATTGAAAACCAGAATGTGGGTAGTTTAGTTAGCCTACGAAAAACAAGCATCTCAAGCTTCGGGTATCCAACCAAATCCAAATCGTGGCAGTAACTTAGGTTGTTTAAAAAACCCGGGGTGCTCAGAGATCCTGTGATCCCTCTTCACCCCGCATGTGATAATAGTTTATTGAAGAAACTTCGTGGAGAGAAAAAATATATTGGATGTTTAACTTCTATCGTTGGCGTATGTGTGAGTTTACTTGAAAAAAATATCACCTCAAGCCGTCAGGAAAAGCCGAGAATATGGGAGATCCAAATATTCTTAACTCTCAAAACAAACGGTCTTTGTGGGACGGATGACCATTCAGGGAGCCATGGATCTGCAAATCCAATACCTGAGCTGGCATCAATAACTACAACGCCCGAGAATTTGCTATGGGTAGGGGGAGTGCCCCGAAAAAAACTCACTTTCACGGTCCAGGCACCGAATTAGTATGCCTGGGCCGTGCCCTAAAAATTATGTAAGGAAAATAAAGACGATGGCTATAAGACATGAATATAAAACATCTAATTAATACCTAAGGAAGTAGTTGCAGGCTAGGGAAAGTATGGTCGTATTCATCGTCGTTGTAATTATAGCCTGTTTGAGGGATGTTGAGCCGTATAGGAAGTAGTCATCCCGTTGTTAAAGTTCGCCGGGTGAAGGTGTATCGAACGGGAGATGTTTGTCAAAGGTTGTTCGTCGTTGGTGGGCTGTGGTGGCTGTTGGGTTTGTGTGGCTTTCTTCCTCTCGTGTTTCCTGGATTTCTGTTTGGGTGGCTTTGTCTGTGGTTGATATTTTCTTGTTTTCTCAGTCGACTGGTTGGTGGATGACGAAGTGATGCGTTGTGGTGCCTGAGTGGTTGGCTAAAGGTACTAGCGTTCAGTTAAAGATGCTGGAAGTGGCGAGGCTAGTCGACAGGTATTTTTTCTGTATGGGTTCTGGGCTCTAAAATGAAAAAGTGGAAGTAACATTTGTTAGTGCGAATGAAATCTGCGGCTAGCTTGGACACTGTGACGATCTTCATGAATTGGGCCGTCTTGTTCTGGTAAAAAAGAAAATAAATCTATAACATATATATATATATGTACAATCATTAAACAGTTTGTCCGCTGTAAAATGTTGAGTAATGAATTCGATGAAATATCATAACATTATTCACATACCTAAATTAATTTAGGTTACTAGATGGTGAAGTAAAACGGACTCAAAACCACATAGATATTGTATACACTTCACCGTTATAATAGGCTTAATGATATTTCTTTGGTTATCCCTAATGGTATTTCTTTGGCCTCTGGCCACTTGAGAGGGTGTAATCCTCTGTTGGCCTCGCCAGCCCTCCTGGTTGGATTGAAATGTTGTCAAAAAAAATTCTTTGGTTTCCTGACCAAAGTTGTGCTGATGAACCTTCTGTAGGCGAAACTGCAGTCCACAGCAGAAGGTACGGCCAATCAAATAATGCATTAGGCTTCTACGTCATACATTTTCTTTTCAATTTCACCTCTGTTGAAAAAAAAAGAAATCTTTAACATATTTATATACAATCTTAAAAAAGATTAGTTTTACGTTTAGGAGTTGTATAGGTGGCATAACTAGTATTCTTATCCTAGAGAACCACACAGTTCAAACTTCGGATAACCTCACTAAATAGACTAGTATTCTTAACCTAGAGAACCACATAGTTCAAACTTTGGATAACCTCATTAAATAGACTAGTATATTTATCCTAGAGAACCACACAGTTCAAACTTTGGGTAACCTCACTAGACCTTCACGCATCTCAGGCTTCTGTTAACCTCTTTAAACAATCTAATATCTCTAGTATAAATTTACTTTGTCTTTAGGCAATAAACTAAACATTGAATTAACAGTTAAACTATCTAATCAGCAATTAGACTGTTATTTTCTCTTATGAACAGGGTCTACTCAACATTTTAGTTGACCCGTGGGTAAATGTTCATTGTTATCAATATAACGAACGTAAGTGAAACTGAAACTGTGGAGTAACATTATTTTTATATATCGTCTTGTGCATTCTTTCAACAAACTATATACATTTGTCTGATGTACAATAGGTATTAGTATCTTCAACCTGATTGGCACTATATGTGCACATTGGCTAAACGGCTAGTTTAGAGGTATATAGTGTTTAGGTATAACCGTCCCTAATTAAGAACAGATGACCAGAGGAAAGGGAAGCCAGTCAACAGCACCTGCCATCTTAAGGGCTTTTGTTCTGCTCCTTGAAACAAATATTAGAATTGACCATTGACTATCATTTTTACAACGCCCCCACAACTTATGAGAAGCGTATATATATATTCAGGGTCATCGCTACTCGAACGTCGAATCTATAGATCTCCATCCTGGCACGCTAACCACTAAGCCACGCTCGGTCTAGGTATACAAGAGAGTATTCAGCTTTTTCATATTTATGAAGTTTGGTAAAAAGAAACAAATGTTGAGTAACTATACAGTGGCAGAACAAATTCTCTTGCATGAGCTGTTATATGTAAAGATAATTCGGATCCTAAATTGGATTTACTCAGGTAAGATTTATCCAGCGTGTATAAAGCAGACATACAACTGTATGGTAACACGCATGTAATTAGCTTCGACATTTAAGGTTTCAGTTTCGTTAACGGCTTTACAAGAATAAGCTAGTCTGCTGAACATGCATTATAATTTAGTGTTATCCCCTTAAGAAGTTTAGGTTATCAAATACCGCTATAGATGATATTAATATCACCATTCCGGTAGTATTCTTAATGTCTTTGTAAATGTCAGTTTTAAAATTTTTTGTTTATTGAAACAAGCAAACAAGTAAAAAACAATTTCTAAAGAAATAAGTATAAAAAGGCTATTTAAAAATTTTGTACTTTATACATACTCATAATACACTATATATTTTAAACATGTCCATCGTACACTAAATGTATTTCAGATCTATAACAGTTTTCAGAAATAGCTTGAAATACACTATATACTTCAGATATATCCCATTGTATACTAAATGTATTTCAGATTTATCACAGTTTCAGAAATAGCCTGAAATATACTATGTACTTCAGACATGTTCCATTCTATGCTAAATATATTTCAGATTTATCACAGTTTCAGAAATAGCCTGAAATACACTACGTACTTCAGACATGTTCCATTCTATGCTAAATATATTTCAGAGCTATTCAAGCCTACCAAACATAACCTAATTTATATAATGTTTATTAAGAAATTCGCTAGTATTAAAAAACAAACGCTGGTCTATATAAAGTATATGCACCTGGTATATATTTCACGTACTTCAGACATATTACGGTATTCTACCTATTCAATGTATACTGTGATATACATATACGAATTTCAGGCATATCATGGCTTATAATTATATAATTTGCGTATTTTCGACATACCTCAATCTACAATCTATGTACCTCAGACATATTACGGTACATAGTTGACCTATTTAAATCATTCTGTAATATATATAATCTACGTATTACAGACACATCTCGGTGTAGAGTTTAACTATTTCAGGTATATCTCTGGTCTTATACCACGTATTTCAGATATACCCGGTTTATTCCACGCATTTACGGCATATTTTATACTACATATTACAGATACATTTGTGACAGTCTATACTACATATTTCCATCTACCCTGCCTAATTCAGACAGCTGTTATTTTAGCACAAAACTACACAATGAGCTTTCTGCGTTCTATCTCCCGCGGGGAATAGAATCCCAGATTATAGCGTTGTAACTCCGTAAACTTACCGCTGACTCACCGGAGACAGTTTAGACAGGTCCATTGTATACTACATTTTTTTAATAATAGTTCAGTTTAAACTAATTATTTGAGCTAAACTCAATTCATCATGACACATTCTGAAAATGTAACTCACTTATTATTTAGAAAGACTGTTTTTACTTTAATTTTGGAGCACATGTTGTTCTTATAATACAGATTCCTGATCTGCATAACAATTAACAGAGAAGATAATTGATGTTATTTCATTACACATTACTTGACTATGTTATAGTTATAATATTACAAATTATTTAAGTATTTTGAACACTGTACTTTATAGCTAAAACTTATCTAGCATAGTACAAATAGGTGTTTTTTTTATGTACAATTGCCTATACTATGGTATTTTTTCCTCTGTATAGTTCTTTTATTCGTATATTTTGTTGTTGGGATGAAAGTTATGGGAATTAATACTTCTGCACAGTGATATCTCATGTATACAATAACTCGCATGAACAAGAGAGCCACAAAATTTCAAATATTGATATGTATCTATTATCAATTTGCCTTGTGAGTACTTGAATGAGAAACTAATGCTCGTGGGTATAATTTATTTAAAAAATTGATGTTTGCAATTAAAGTCAGTATTTTGTATTTTTTTTAATTTGAATGATTTTTTGCACTAACGCATACGTTTTGTTAGTCGTAAACCTGGGCTAGTGGTTGAAATTGTTAAATATATAAAATGTAATACGTTTTGTTAGTCGTAAACCTGGGCTAGTGGTTGAAATTGTTAAATATATAAAATGTAATACGTTTTGTTAGTCGTAAACCTGGGCTAGTGGTTGAAATTGTTATATATATAAAATGTAATACGTTTGTTAGTCGTAAACCTAGGCTAGTGGTTAAAATTGTTAAATATATAAAATGTAATACGTTTTGTTAGTCGTAAACCTGGGCTAGTGGTTGAAATTGTTATATGTATAAAATGTAGCGACTCAGTTAGTTAAAGAGTCCTATTATAATTTATAGTATCTAAAACATACTGATCGTGAAGTCGAAATTGAAATATTTATTTTAACCAAATACTTTAATATACTAAACAGCATTCCATTACTAACTTACAACTAAGGCTTTTTTTCCAGTTTCGGTAGTACAATGTCTTGTTTTCACTGCTAAACAAAATAAAATTATTTGCACCATTATGAATACAAGTGCTGCATAAACACACCTAACATGACGTGTGATAACTTTACAGGCTTTATGAATATTGACTTTGTTATATCAAGAGTTCAATATCAGGATTCATACTGTTTATTGTGATTTGAGTTAAAACACCTAAAGCTGCATTTTAATTTTCTTTTCCTTTACCACACAGTTTAGATTAACTCATGATTATCTTAGCTCTTCATAATTGACATAGCATTATGAAAATAATAATTATTTTCTTGGAACCGAGTCGAAGCCAGCATAAATTATAACACGTGAACTATATCTGTTGTTTCTACCACGAAGAAATGTGTTTCTTTACTCATTCAACCAGGAAACTAGTTAACATTTTCTATGTTTACACGAGGATCACTCATCTTGTCCATCAACTATCGATAACTGCGTATGATAATAAAACTTTGAGGTTTGTGAAACTTGACAACGCATGTTCAGTCTGAGTAACTACCAGAATAAACAGGAGGACAAAATTAATAACTTACAGAAATATTCTTGTCGTTGTACTTGATACGATCCTGAGATGGAAATTGAAATAAATGCTGTAATTATTCATACCCATGAAAGCCAAGTGCAGTTCATAAACGTTTTATCAATTTATTTTGTCAAGATCTACGTACGCTGCAGAACATGGTTGCCGGAAGGACTGCAAATCATGTAGGGGCTCTGACCATGTTTTTTTTGCGGTTTATATCGCATATATACTGCCCTGCAATTATATCTGCTAAATAAAATCGCCAATGATATAGAGTAACTATATATTATATGAAAATTTATTTTGTTCTGGTTTGCAAAAGTGATCACAAATATTTACTAATTTGGTATCTCCCTCCCCCTGGCGCCCCCTAATGGTTCGGCGGTAAGTCTGTAGGCTTAGAACGCTAAATACAAAGTTTCGATACCCAGAAAACCCATTGTATAGCTTTGTGGTTAACAACAAACAAATAAAAATAAAGTCAGTAATACCATGAGACAAGTTACAGTTCCGTACCACATACATAGATGTTTAGGAATTGTCAATATTCATTTTTGCCTGCCATCCATGCATATTGTTTGAAAAGCGTATAGTTTACTCGAATTAATGTTATTAAAAGTAGGGGAAGTGTCCCCCTTATTAAACCTTGGCTGGTCAAAGTCCATATATCTATTGAGTTACTTACTGTTTGAAAAGCACATAGTTTATTCAAGTTAATGTTATTAAAGGGGGGGGGGTAGAGTGTTCCCTGTTGAGTCATCTTATCAATAATTATCTTGAATCATTTAAACACCTAATTACACAAATGTTACTGCCACGGGTCTTTTTAGATTAATTTTTATAACAAATTCATTGGATCCAGTGAGTCTTTTTTAATATAAGCATTACTTAACCCTAATATCAAAATTAATTTAAACATATTATTCTTATTCTTAAGCTAACTGAAGTAGTACTTTAGTAATATGTGGATATCATAAACTATTTTTGATTCCATTTTTTCTCTCGACATTTTAGTACGAGCTCCTTTATTTAGTTACATTTCTAGGGTGTCTACAACTTCGAACCTCGCTAATCTTGACCTCAGATACACCCACACGTTTGACGGCTGGGTCCAAGATTTCCATGTGTGCACGTCGTCTGCTTGTTCGGTAACTTCAGTTGGTCTTCATAAGTTTTTCGTCTTGGTTATATGTGGTACTTGCCATCTTTAGTCTGGGGAGACAATTAAGTAAACGACAAGGTCAAAGACTACTACGATTCAGGTATAGCCGTTCCTACTTTAGAGCTGTTGATAAGAAGGATGTAACGTCGTTTATGAAGCTGTTCTTAATTGACCAAATAGCAAGACTGAGTGTCACAGCTATTGTTCTTCTATCACTGGCAGTGAAGAACATGTTCAACGACATAATGTGGCTCTAACCTTAGACCTTTAGTTCTGCGGCAATCATTGGCCATACCTAACCCGAGTTTCTTGTAGAAATTGAAAAATCAAAAACTTTAGTTACCTTTTCTATTCAATGGGATATTGTTATCACCAGGGTGTGGTGTGGAGGTGTCGGAGATTTAATGGAGTATTGTTATCACCAGGGAGTGGTGTGGAGGTGTAGGAGATTTAATGGAGTATTGTTATCATCAGGGTGTAGTGTGGAGGTGTCGGAGATTTAATGGGGTATTGTTATCACCAGGGTGTGGTGTGGAGGTGTAGGAGATTTAATGGAGTATTGTTATCACCAGGGAGTGGTGTGGAGGTGTAGGAGATTTAATGGAGTATTGTTATCACCAGGGAGTGGTGTGGAGGTGTAGGAGATTTAATGGAGTATTGTTATCACCAGGGAGTGGTGTGGAGGTGTATGAAATTTAATGGAATATTGTTATCACCAGGTAACTGAAGAGGTTAGCAATCTTAATTAATTTCGATAGCATTATCTGGGAATGCGTGAGTACCGGAAGGTGTTTGTATTTGTAATTTGTAGTTATGATAAAGCTACTAGAGCCATCTGTTGTCGTTCCTTATTTTGAACTCCTTACCAGAAGGAAATCAGTCAGTTACAGGACCTTACCACCCATCATCCACGCTAAAGGATTGACTGCTACTGTTATAACGCACCCAAAGGTTACATTACAGAGAATATTTTGTGAAATCGTATGGATTCGAACCCAGCTTGCCAGATCCGAAATACAGAGCTATACCACAATGTCAACCCACGACAAGTGAAGACATTGGATGCTAGGGAGATGAGTGGCTAGACTTAATGCGGTTTCTACTGGAAAAACGAAAACTTTATTCTAACAAAATCAGCAGATACAAACATCGATTAGTGTAGATTCTCTTACTGTCTTCTTTTATTTATCTACCTTCTTTCAGTATGCTCTATCTTTCTTCTCCATTTAGCTTCGCCTATGTCTAAATATAAACATTTTATTGGACGGAAGTCTATCACAAGTATTCTATTCTTTGTTGTTTAACAGTTTTATAACATTCGGAGAATTTTCCGATTCCTTCTGGGAAATCCCTTCCAATCCCTACAGAGTTTCACACCTCATAGGTCTTTCCGTTCCCTCGGGAAGAAATTAGTTTGACAGGTGTTCCTAGAAAACACCTCATATCGCTTCTATATTAAGTACATAACTCAAATCAATGTTTTCATATACATAAATTAAATACTCCATATATTTACATATATAATTAATATCCATTCAGCTTTTATATACATATAACAAAAACTTTCTGTTTTATACATAAGTGTATTTTATCATAAAGAAGTAACTCAAGCGTCGCTATCACAATTTTTTTTTTTTTAGTTCTAGACTGAAATAGAATTAGCATTATGTATGAAAGAATGTTAACAACTTTGTTTAGATTTATAGTAAAAAATTTAATTAAATCGTTCTCTGTCTTCTAAAGTTTCCCTATGGACGAGGAATTCATTTGGCAAATCGCTGGTTGGAAGAGGTATATTTAGAAGTAGTTAACTCTAAAGTTGACTTTTTCTCCTTCAGTTTGCAACAGTGACTTGAGAAGAATACACGAGCGAGCCATACGTTACTTCTCTCTCTCTTTGTTCAGTCAACTGAAACAAGGCACTTAATTTTACTATTAAATCGTTTGAAATCTGTAAGCGAGAAGAAGAAATGTTTTTTGGAACACAAAGGAAAATCTTACTCCACGTTAACAATCCAACAATTACAATTTTTATCTTTTTATAGAATGCACTAACTATAATTTCCGTTCATTTATTTTATCATTTGATTTACTTTAGAAAACCTTAGGAGAGGAAGACTTTTTTTTTTAAGCTAATAACGAATTCCAATTTCCTATTGTACTTGCAAAACTTTGATGTTCCAAAGAAACATCATTAAGAAGTACTTGTGTAGTTTAGACAAGGAAATGGACAAAATGACATAATAGATAGAAAAGCAGTTTAACCGTATAAAGAATAATAAATGGTTACATCTGCTAAAAATACTTTCATTAATGACAACAACTTAAGCTTTATCATTCAAAGATCTCCTTAGCTCCATGATATTCCCTAAATGTCATGCATTATATATTTAAAGACTTATTTTCTTTGATTAGATAGCTGAATATATTTTCCTATCACATATAATAAGAGATGTTATGGTTTACAACTGAAGCTGACCACGTGTGGGAATTCAACAGATGCGTCTACCACGTGATATTTACAGGACTTAATAGACGTAATTTAATGACACATTCTACTCCATTAGTGAAGTGTTGGTAGTAGTAGTAGTAGGTTTCACAATTAACATACTGTAATTAATCTTCATTCTATTTTGCAGAAGCATGCCTTACTGAGCCAATTTATTTTACACGTTTGTTATTCAACTTTCAGATTAGAAGTGTTTAAAGAAATACTACCAAATTCTTACCGCCGGTGTATAATCCTAACATTGTCTTTCTCTCTCTCTCTCTTTCTTTCTTTTTTTTTTTAACTGTCAAGAAACAAGCTTTTTTGTTGTGATGACTTCTAACTATTGTACTTTTTTTTGTAGAAAACGTTTTTTTTTTGGTAGAGTTTAATGAATCTAATATACAACTTTATAACCTGTGTTATATAACAAGTGATGGAATTATTTGAGAAATTTGATTTTACAGGAACTCATAAGCTTTTATACAGTGACTTGTGCTTCCAATAATATTATGTGCTTCGGTATTTCTTGGAAAATTTTCATATTCTGTAAGTTTGTTTCAAAATGCTAGTATCAATAACATTATTATATCACGAGATAATAAATTAAAAAGTCCTAAATAATGTTAGAAACCTGTAGAAATTCATGACATGGGCATGGTTTTCTAGAAAAATGGAGTGCGGGTTGGTTATATGATGTAACTGTGGATTTCAGAGCTGTAAGCCAGGTTCAAATCCTTGTGATACCACAAAACAGCCAACCCTATTTGAATCTGTGGGTGGGTTATAAGAGTAGTAGTCAATCGTTTGGGGTGGGTGGTGGATGGCAAGGCGTTGCTCTTCCTTTGGATATAGGTTCAAAATTATGAACGGCCACAGATAGCCTTAGTAGCTTTGCCACAAATTTAACAAAGATTGACAAGAAGTCAAGAATATTTTAGATTGGTCTACTGATTTCAATCTGTAGTATTAGAACATAAGTTTGTTTGCTTAGAACTTTTACGCAAGCTACATAACGCGTATCCGTTGTTAATTTCGGACTGATACTGGAGGGAAGAGTTTATTTGTAATTAATCATGTGGGTTATTTGTGCTTATACACATTAGGGGTGATCCTATAATAGAAACCCGGTTTCTAGCGTTGTAAGTCCACAGACATGCCGCTGTGCCACTGGGGGGGGGGGTTAGAGGGAAGAGAGCTAGTCAAAAGCAACCACCGCTTACTCTTGGATCCAAAGTGCGGAGCGGTAACGGGATGTGAACATTGTACCCACGAAGTCATTATCTGGTATAACTACTTAACTTAAGCATGTGCACTTACATACAAATTATGTTTTATTTTGGGTTTAGTATAACGTTTATTATAGATTTATCAGCAGATATATGTTCGTGTAACATCGTGTAACCAACCTAAGTAGCTTTGTCACAAATACAAATTTAACAAAGGTAAACATGGACAGGTGTTCGTGTAACATTGTGTAATCAACCGGGCTTTCATATCTCTAACATGTAGGCCATGATCTTGTCGTGAAAATCAAACTACACAACGAGGATAACATTTAGGCACGGATTCATGTAATCGTTAAATTAGTGCTAAAAAATAATGTAATAATTCAACAGCGACTACCTCCTTTAAATAGATGTTTACAGCTTACTTTCCAGTTGTTTACCTCTTGAAAACACAGAAAACACGTTTCACTCCTGCAATGTTACTTGTGAAAGTTTATTAATAAATAAATCATTTCTATAGTGCTGTACAACTCCTGTTTTGTAGATCATTTAACATTTACTAAATATAGTTATATACTTAGAAGTAGATGGTGGTATTACTGTAGTCCTGAATCTTCGTACCAACTTTGCGCGACATTCAAAACAAAGAAAAACAATACTTCATCTGAGTTTCTCTTTATTATAATACTTTTCTATCTTTCTATCTACCTTCATAGTTGATCTGTCTTTCTCTCTATCATAATACTTTTCTCTCTTCTTTCTATCTTGACAGTTTACCTTTCTTTTACTTTAACCTGAAACTATTGCTATTTTGAGAGTTTGAATTAACTAAAGAAATAGGAGTGGTTCTTTCAACTCCTAGGAGAGATGAGGTCGTAGCATTGTGTACTGTTTTGAAGTTGTTACAGTGTGTATTTGAATGCTACACTTCTATTCCCTCCATATATCTCAATATAGAAATGTTTTCATACATTGGTACTGCACGAAATATTTCCTCTTTGCATGGTTGTGCTGTTAGTAGTCGAGAAGTTTTTGAATTCTATGGACTTTGTTTACAAAGAACAAGTGCTTTCTTAATTATCAAGTGTCTAATATGTTACCAAATGAGCCCATTCTCAAGCAGTTTGAATATCATTATTCTTATTGCATTGTTGGCTTAGTGTATGGGTTTATGACTAACATATTTTTTGTAAACTGGCTGAAAATATCGTTATAGAAAGGATACTCAACTGATGATTATATACATTCACATCATTATAGTTTGTTTTCCTGTGGATTTGTTTATGATATCAAGAACTTCTAATCTGTTTGTGATATTGAATTTACGTCATTAATTATTTTAGTCCTGGTTTATACAGATAACTTGCTCTCGGTCAGATGTTATTAATAATAAACGTTCAAGAAATTGTTTATGATGCTTTAGAAATATATGAAGACCAAACAGTGTTGGTATTATCAATCTGAGTAGCATCTATGTGCGCATGGGTTAAAGATCAGGTCAAAGACCCTTAGAGTTCAGTTATAGCTTTTCGTCCATAACTTTGAACGGCTAATCTGAGCCAACTGTTGACTAAGTCAACAACTCAACAGTACCCACTGCCATAAAGGCTTCGTCTACATTTGAATCGAATAACGGAATTGGCCGTCACTCTTACAATTGAAAGTGTGAGGTGTGTTAAGCGGCATTGCGGCAATAAATATGAAACTTGCATTGCGCAACCCGACAGAGTATGTGTTAACAAATTTAGGGAAATGTAGGGTTTGACGATCACCTTAACTTGGAATGCAGATTTCATCAGTTAAGATTAATCTTATGAAAATCAAAAGGTTTTCAAATGAACAATGTTTTATTATAAATGTAAATTTTATTAAGACAAATATTGGACATAGAGCTTTGTTAGATAATGTAAAAATGCACTTATTGTGGTTAGGGGCCGTTTTAAGCATAATATTCTATAAAATGGCCCCAAATAATGGACGAAATGATCCACATATAGCTCATAAAAACTCCAAATCAGAATATAATGCTGTATTTATAAAATGTATTTAAATTACAGGAATCAGGAAGACCGTGCACCTTGCAAATGTTGCATATTATCTACGAAATGGAGCAAAAGAATGTTGGTAATAGTGTGGGAAAATGACGTACGTTGCGGCTGAAGTCTATGGTGGAAATATACGTCATTAGTGTAGTGTAAAACGGCCCTGCGGGGTATTTTACATTACGCTACTCATAATTAAGAAATTGCACGTTATAAAAATAAATGTGATTTTGAACTGTGTTTCATTTATGGAATATTCATTTGTTTATAAGTCCTAGTTATGTTAAATCAACAAAGTTAAATTTCCTAAAATATCTACTTTGTAACCATAAAAAATGCAAAGTGCTTACCTTAGCTCAAAGCTGTTAAAAAATAACAACAACAAAAATTATAATATGGTCACGCTTTAATCATTCATATTCGCACCTGTTTGCATGTTTATGCACGGGATCATGTGAAAGATATAATACACTATTGGTAGCAACTCGTCATAGCTTATAAAATATATATACGACCGTTTCTTTGAAGGGGACCGTCTTACCCCCACTTTTTTGTATTTTGAACTGGTAACATCATCGTATTTGACAGAAATCATTTGTTTGGAGATTTTATTATTTTGGGTATGTGCTTAACATACTACATTTATGCATTTTCATCACAGTCTACATAAACATCTTTATAATACTGTTTGGACTTGGAGGAATATATTTCAATGAAGTAGTTTAAAAGCCAAATTCTGTATAAAAAAAGTAAAGAACTAATAGTTTTTATTCTTACAAGTTATATCGTTTACATTGTTACTTGTGGGTTTTTTTTCCCATCCCTCAATCTTATCTTCAGTGTAAGAACTTGAAAGAAGGTTTCGTCATTAATACATGACAACGGTTTCTTATCCAAGCTGTCATAAACCTTTTGTCTTGAGACATCTTCGAACTTTTTTGTTATGATTTCTCTTAGCTCATGAATCAACGCTATGCGAGTGGCTCCGCTTAACTTCAAGAAAGACAGCTATTCTGGAGCTAGCAGAAAATGCTCCATACCACGTCCGATGTGGAAATGATGTGTCATGGCTGGAGTAACACCAAGTGAAAAATGACACATTTCCTCTAAGATGTTTTTGATTGTCGATTCTAATTTTTCCTTAAATATTTTTCGAGTGAAATAAACTAGGCTTCACAAATTTATGAGAGACATTTAAGTACGATGCCGACAAATAGGAGAGGCCTTTATTACGAAAAAAATTAATAGTGATGTTTAATGTTCAGTTATTTTGGAAATGTAACATTTCTATTTGACATTTACTATTTTAGAGCTGAATTTTATATAATCTGTTGTTACGAATGCAATATTTATACTGTCTACTGTTGATATTATTTTACTTTTTTTGTCGCAGTATTTGTATTTAACATTTAATGCTGTAAATGTAATAATAAAATTTAGAATTTCTCTGACAACTTAACAATTATTGTTCTGTGAGAGAAAAATCCAAGGTTAAATGCTATAAACTTCAGTAAAAACAGTATGATCTGTTAGATAGGCCACATGTCACTTTCGCTCAATATTAAATTTCGTCAGCTGGACTGTACATAACGACAGACAAAATACTGTTTTTATATCAGTATGAAATATTTAATGTTACAGTGTTTGACATCTAATGTTACAAACACGGCATTTATATTTGGTATATGCTGTTATAAATGTAGAATTTATATAATTTGTTGTTGCAACTATATTAAATAAATTGTTTGCTCTATTATAAGAGCATGGAAGATTTAATGCTACAAAGGTCATAAGAAATACCTTATATACATATATATATAAGATCGTCAAGAAATTAATGTCGTTTTTTTTATATGAAAACAAATTGGTGTTTAATAT
>NW_013665939.1:235615-240042 GCF_000517525.1 Limulus polyphemus | reverse complement strand
CATTGACACCTACGAACGTTCAAAACATTTCCATAAACTTCTTTGATATTCTTGGTGGCTACAGAGGCGTTGTTTCCCTTCTTATATTCCAACAGCATTATATGCCGAATATGTGTCTCGTCGTGTGCCATCACTATAATGGATTAGAGTATATTAAACTTTACACATTATATAGGCTACACTAACGCGACGTTTAGGCGGTTCGTTTAACTATTATATGTGATGTACGTTTTTTTTTTGGGGGGGGGGTTAATGAAAGTGTTCCAAAACGCGACATTAATTTCTTGACGACCTAATATATATATATATGTGTGTGTGTAAGGTCCTACATTTCAGAATGGTGCTATAACCCTCAAATTAAGTCAATGTTACCCTTAATATAACCAATTCGAGAAACTACAAAGAAAGTTATTATTGTTTGAAGCTAGACAAACTGAGAAACATCTTACTTCAGTCACAATGGAAAAAGATAAATAAAATAGATTGAATATGTAGCCATCGGTTTGTTCTGATGAGATCCTGTGCTACCTTCCGCTAGTATATCGCTGCAAAAGTAGGAACAAATATATGCAGATAACCCTTGTGTAGCTTGTTAGAAAATGATAAAAAAACAACAACAACAAACTTATTGAATTTATAGGAGAAAATAAATTCACAAAACGGATCGTCTAGCTTCTAAAATAACATTTTTACATATTAGTGTTTAGTCCACATCTATTTAACGATCGAAGTTCATGATATGTGTTCACTATTTAATATTTAGTGGTAGTGCGCTTATCTGCTGGTTAAAAGCTAGTTTTCTTAGATTAATTATAAAAGGTTCTAGCATTTTGAGGTGGATAATTACGTAGAAAAAGCTGGAAGTACAACATTATATTCATTTCGACAGTAGTTGGACGTTTTATGCTTGCAAATACTGCATGATATTTGTGATTCTGTGTTGTTATGTTTTTTCTTATGGTTTTTAATTAGTGCTTAGTTCTGTATGTTTTTAGTATTATAATTTTTTGCTTTACTTTTTATGGTGTTTAAACATGGTTTCTTTTGTTAAATATTTTAAAACATTTTTATATTTCTTATTGCCAACGGACACAAATTTGAATTTACGGGAATTAACACTTTTTAAACACTCCATTTTTCATTAACCAGCTTGCCCTCTATCTAGTCACGCCTACTCACATATACTGGTGCAATGTTTTAAGTCGGTATAATTATACTTTGAAATCCATGTGGGCTTTAAGGTTTTCTATATTAAAATATCTTACCGATATTATTTTACTAAGATATGGTAGAAAAGACGTTATAAATTCTTAGAAAACTCCAAAGAGTTTATTTGAAATTCACAAGTATTTGTTGCATGAACATTTATTCCTAAAATGCAAAAACGAACATCTTATCCCCAAATCCTTTCAGTTTAATGTTGCATGTTGCAAGTAAAAAATGATGTTCTCTAAAGAATACAAACAATCTCAATATAAGTTTCTGGACTTTGAAATTGAGTATAAAGCCTACCAAACTAAAATTCAAACGAAATAGTTTGAAGAAGTTCTAGAGAAACATAGATTAGTTCCCTTGGACCTAGGATATTTGAAAGTTTGAATTATCAGTTGTAATAATAAAGTTTTAACTATGATCAGAGCTTAACGGTTACGTGAACTTAATGACCTGTGTAAATATTCTTGGAACACTCAGCTGACGTTTTTCGTGATTTATGAGAGTACCATTAGTCTGATGATGAGAAAAGGATCTTCGCAAGAGGATTGAAATTTTCTACTTCCCCTAAGGAAGTTACTGAAGAATATTATTTTCTAAGTTTTTGAAACTTTCATGCAACGTTTGTCTAGGTGTCAAATTTGAAAAAAATGGGTGCGGAATTTTTTAACAGGTTAAATCTAAAGTTATCGGTTGTGCTCTCGGGACATTATAAGATTTTTAAACCTAGAAAAAAAAAGAACATTAATTTAATCAAGGACGAAGGTAGGACTTGAAAGTTTTATAATAATTTTAAGAGCATTGTAATCACCAAACCATAGAAAGGTAATGAAGTTGTGGTTTTGTAAGCTGTTGTAAGTAATACAGATAAACTTATACACATTAGGGGTGATCCTATAATAACCAGGGAAACCAAACTTACGAGATACCATTTAAAGTTAAAAATACAGTATCATAACGGAAGAAATTTACCAAAAACTCAGATCAACGGGCTTATAATGTTGTGTAACGTTATTTCATATAGAACAAGAAATTATGAAAGTTTGACGCTCATTTATGGTAAAAAGTAAACAATAGAAATCCTTAATAATTTCAAAGCCAAATAAAAGAGAATTTCTTATAATAATAATGTTACTGTGAGATATAAAAACAATCATGTAAAACGTTAGAAATAATGATGGAAACGGCAATGAAAATGGCGTAACTGGAATAGTAATATGGCGTTAAAGTGAACTGCACGTGTCGATTGCTTACACTATGACTGGCTGTCATCCAATCAGTCAGAAAATCCCACATTATTATAAAGCCTGTAAAACTACAGATAGTCGTATTGTGCCAAGTAGCAATAGTAGTGTATTCCAGTTATGGCTCCTAGGACTAAAATACCGCAAGATAAGCATATAAAGTTTTGGCTAATAGAGAATATCCCATGTGTGAAGCCTCTGAAGATGGGTCGTGAAACTGGCAGTATTAGCAATAGAAGTGGCCGAGGCAGTAATTCGAAACCCTCCAAATGTGATATTACGTATCTCAGGGTGTGTTCTTCACGAGATAGACGAAGGAGGTTGGGTATAGATTTTACCAGCGATATTGCTGTAAATACAGGTGTGAATGTTATTCCTACAACAGTTTGATACACATTAGCATATGGTAACTGCTCAAAAACTGTTGCTTAGAAAACATAACCTAAACCAAAAGATTGAAATGGGCCCCAAATTGTGGAATGAGTAAAGCTGAAGATATATACTCTTAACAAGTGAATTCAAGTTCGTGGGCCCCAAATTGTGGAATGAGTAAAGCTGAAGATATATACTCTTAACAAGTGAATTCAAGTTCGTGGGCCCCAAATTGTGGAATGAGTAAAGCTGAAGATATATACTCTTAACAAATGAATTCAAGTTCGAATTGTTCAGCAAGAAACAACGACAATTTGTTGGACGGCGAAGACGAGAATGGTATTATGAATAACATCATGGTGGAGGATCTTTACAAGTTTGGGTCTGCATCTCAGCCAAAGATGTTGGTAATTTTCCCAAAATTGATGGCCACTTGACTGCTGACAAGTAAATACACAACCTGGTACATCATGTCATTCCCAGAAAAGCACGAATTAACGGGCAAGGTATTCATTTGCCATCAAGACAATGATTTCAAGCATGTTGTGAAACGATATATTGACTGTAAAGAAGCTGACTTGTAGCCATGTCTTGGTGTATAAAACGCACCAATACGAACATTCTCGAGGCTGTATGAACTTGCGCAAAAACTGAAGGGGACAAAAGGTGACAAAACAACTTGGCTGAAGTAATACAGAACGTTTTGAACAATACTCCACGGTTGTACATTTATGAGCTGTTTGGAACATAAAATCAAAGTATAATGCTCTGTGTATAGTAAAAGGCTCAACTAGCGTATCGTGCATATTGTTAACTTTTCTGTTATGTTTTTGTGATAATGTTTTGCACCATCAATACATTCATCATCACTCGTTGTTTGTGACTCCTGTATGTATATTGCTTACGTGTTTCTATAATTATTTTCGTTACCGTACAACTTGTTAAGTGTAGCGTGATTTGAATTATTAGTTTTCTGGGATTCTGTTATAGAAATGAATGAGCATTCTGCGACTTGGGAAACATCCTAGATTTCGGTTCTGTAAAAATAAAATTAATGTAATTTATCAACTAGAAAGTAATGCTTGGGGAAAATAAATTAATATGACCTATGTAACACTCAAAATAAAGACAAATATTTGTATAATCTATACTATTGTTCTGCTTGTTTGTATGTACGACCGTTACGCTTTCTGACCGAGAATTTGCTGCATAAGCATGCGTAGATATAATGTTTCCCCAAGAAAAACTGCGCATGCGCATTATTAACTCGACGACATACAGTGTGCCGGTGGCAGAGAGCTGCAAAGCTCAGTGATCACGTCGCTACAATTGCTGTATGAAACAAGAAGTAACAACAAAAGGGGAATGTAGATATACTTTACTAACCATTTTGTATAACAGAATATTAAAAACTTTTCAAAGTTTTTAAGAAAGGTTTGATGGTAGGTCGTAGAATAACAGTATAAGTTTATTTATCGATAGTATTAAGTACAGTAAAGTTGGTCCTAACTAAACTAAACTAAAAAAAAAGATAAAAATAAAAAAACGTACACAGATTACATTGTTAATTTATCTCTTTATCGAACTTAGGCCTAACAT
>NW_013665939.1:228525-235122 GCF_000517525.1 Limulus polyphemus | reverse complement strand
AAATGCTATATTTAAAGAAGTACTGTTACGATAAAGATACTAATTTGGCCGGAAATGTTTTGCTGGTCTCTGTTAGTTAGTTATTAAATTAATATGACTCAAACGTACAGCACGAGAGATGGAAAATAAAGTGAATACGTCGCAGCTCCAAAACATCCAACTCAAATTATTTACAATGTAAAAGAAAGTGTGCCAAATCTCCGAATAAATATCAATATAATATTATGTTTATCAACATAACAAACTCCAAACCGAAAGAACCAAAAACTATTACCTACTATCTTGGTAATCTAATTCTTTTTTTTGTATGCTTCTGAGTTTCATGACGACAAATTCATAATATGTTTTTGTGTAATTTAACTTTCAAAATTGCGAACGGTTTCAAAGGAAGTTGAAATAATGGAGTCATACATAAAACGTGTCTCGCATGCTGTCTGTGTGTAAATGCTATATAGGAGAGGGGAGGTTAAGTCCTATTCTAAACAGGCAACTAACGAAATACATATATCGTGTCAATTTCCTTCGAACAGCCTTTCATTATTCTTTTGATAAAGGAAATGAAACGGGAACTATTTGGCATTCATGCAGTGTTCATGATTGGTGAATGTTTATAGTTTGCTAATAAAGTTTTGATGATGTAATAAAAGCAGTATTTATTTTATTAATAAAACCTGCTGATATTGGGAGCTGCATTCGCTTTATATTAAACATTTTATGCACGACAGAAGGGAAAACATACATAAGTAACTATTTGTTTAAAAAACATATATATTTCTTATATTTTCAATAAGTTATTTAAGTATAAAACTTTATATAATGTAATACACTTTTTGTAAGTATTGGTACGTGAATACATGTTGCTAAATGAGAAACTGTAGCATGAAAACATGATTTCACATAGCACCATGTTGCTATATGAGAAGATGTAACATTAAAATATGTTTCTATGTGATAACATGTCCATATGAGAAGAAGTTATAAGACGAAAAGATGTTTCTACGTGGCAACATGTTGCAATATGAGAAGTTGTAACAGTAAAATATGTTTCTATGTGATAACATGTCCATATGAGAAGAAGTTATAAGACGAAAAGATGTTTCTACGTGGCGACATGTTGCAATATGAGAAGTTGTAACAGTAAAACATGTTCCCATGTGGCATCATGCTACTGTATGAAAATACGTTAAATGAAAATTTGTTGCTCTGAACATTCTTATGAGTTTATACTTGCTTTAGTTCAAAAATGCTGTTACATGAGCTATCATGATTACGATTATATTAACCATGTCTTTGTTTTAGGAGATATTTAAGTTTCGTGTTGGTTTAACTCAAGTAAAAATTTATCAAGTATTTGGAATTGTATGTGATATTTTAATATGTTACTGATTGTTAGCTATAAAATACATACCTAGACTTTTATAAATATATATATATATATATATAAGTGATTCCTTGTCGCGTGTGTTTTTTAGTTTGCTTGAGGAAAAGGTAGTCTTTTTCTAGTGTTCCAAACTTATATGAACTTATATACGAGGCCTGTGAAAGTTACAGCCGGGCATTCTGTAGTTATTTTCTTCTGCAATGTTGTGGCTGTAACGACATCTTTATTTTGGCCAGATGATATTACAAACTTCCTGGCTCGCTGAGATGATAAAGTTAGATATGCCAAGAATGACCTCCAAACTCTTCGATGCTATTACAGGCCAATGTTAAGAAATAAGGGAAACACAACTCATCTTAATGTGGTTGATTTCATACAACACAAAGATTAATTACAATGTACTGTAATATTAAAGTGGTCTACAAGCCTTTCCTTTGTTTTTTACTTCAATGAACGCTCAACGTGTTTAAACAGTATATATACGGTCGTAATTATTCTCACCTGACATTTTAAAGATAACTTTGGAAATGTTTTCTCAGTACATTTATGAGAAAGTGATTGAAATACATTTAACTAGTTGAGGCTTTGGTACAAGAAAAAATACCAACATAATTGTGATGTTATATGATAGCTCCGGTTTTGACATAACTTTTCATATAATTGTCATCAGTCAGGAATTTCAGATTAAATGTTATCTATTTACCCAACGTATGGTCATATAATTACTAGTTATATATTTTAATTTGTCTATTCTTACGTAACAAAACTAACTCTTGTAACTTTGTTATGTTTTATTGTATGTCGAAAAATGGAACTGGCCATTTGGAGTGTTAGAACTCCCAAGGTAAATTTTGTGGTCGAACCCGATGAGTGAAGATATGATTTTGCTTTTTTTTTGTTTTATTCTTCCATAGGTTAGAGTTTTATTCACATTTTCTGTGTTTTCTTTCTTTGTTGCCAATAAGGGTTTTGTTTTATTGTCAATTCTGAGGCTAGTACTTTTATTTTTTGCGCGTCCACTTGCCTTGCTTTTCACCCTTTTTTCTCTTATTTATTGTAATACCTGTGATTGAGACGTTAGAACAGTCAATTATAAGATTAATAAGGGTTGAGGGAAGAGTGGAAGTAAAATGTTTCAATCATTCACATTTATAAAAAGAAAACATTAAACAATCTACGTATTTTCCTCTTATACAGCATCTTTACATTTTTAATTTCAACACGATACTGTCAGCCATATGTATAACCCTAACAATTCGCTCACTTAACTTGAATGATTATAAATTTATATAAAATGGTAAAAAGAGAGAAAAAAATAACATTTTAGTCAGCTGACGTTTTATCATAATTGTATTATTTAACTCCCACGTGACTAACATTCGTGGAAAATTGTCAATAACATTTCAACGAACATAATTCAACTATGTTTCCCAACTTGATCCTGCTGCCCTAGTATTTTCAAAGGTGAAATTAACTACATTAATTAAGACTATTTCAAATATTATGTAAGTAGCTTATTATATCTAATAATTATAGCATGAACACTAACAAAACATACACAGCTTTTAATAATCCAACTAGTGCGGACGGAAAATGAGACTTCAACTAGTTAAACTGATTGAACTATAAAAACCACAGTCGTCCTTCTTGGCGTTAAATAGTTGTCGCCTATGGTTCAACAATAACTTTTGCTGCGCAATTTAGCTCACTGAGTTAAAATTAATGCTTATTATTAGTTTATTATTAGAATATTATTAGTTTATTATTAGAATATTATTAGTTTATTATTAGAATATTATTAGTTTATTATTAGAATATTATTACATTATTAGTTTATTATTAGATTATTATTAGTTTATTATAATATTATTAGTTTTAAAAGAATATTTTTTCATGTGCATTTAGAAGATCATTAATCATTTTATTTTAGTGTTTTTTTTTTTTTTCTTATAGAAATACAGTCTCAATTAGATAAAGGGAGCTTTCCCGTTTATTCGGTTTCGTTGTTTGTATGAACTGTTTTCGAAGTGTTCTATTACTTAATGTAACACAAGATGATGATTAAGACTATCCACGGAAAGAGAAAACTATCAAATCATCAAATGAACCAAATTTAACTTTAATTATTTCATTAATATATATGCATGATCCATGAGGTTTCCGAAACATACTCCTCTTTATAAATAATTGTTTTAGGAGTTTCTGAACGTAACATTTACCGAGTTTCATTCGTATTTTATGAAGTAGAAAATACTAAGCTATTCCAAAAAAGTGATATAAATAATTAAAAAACAAAAACAAATCAACATACAAAATAAACTGTCAAAAGCAACTGATTAAAATCAAACATGGGCAACAAATTATGGATCTTTATGCAATCATTTACTCCTCTGAAAGTGTTATATTTTAATGATGACGTTTAATCTTTGAATCAGTTGGAATAATATTGATTAATCATTTTATTATCACTTGAGGTAACTTGAAGAATGAGGAAAAACTGTAACAAGGAAAATCCTATAGAAATAAGCCTAAATAAATAATCTTTCAAACAAAGAGTTTGGCAGAGAAATTATTTTCCAAGTAGTAATCCCCAATTACTAGGTTATAATAGACTATGTAAGTGTGGGGTTAATGTTTAGATTGAAGAAAAAACTTTAGAAAGCAGCATTAGATTCTCTAAAAATCTGAGAGTCTGGCTTATGAAGGCATACGAAACGTAAGTAGAATCAACAGTACTTTATATGTATAGAAGAAAATGACGTTTGTCTTCACACATGGTTTTCTCCCCATTTCTTTCCCAAACTACTTGTAACAATTTTCAAATGCTAGAAATATTATCAATGATATTTCTATAAAATAATGAGAGACAAAGAAACATTGCAGTCGTAAAAAGTGTGGAAAAAGTATTGTCAAAGAAAGTTTGGAAATCCTGTTACCTTAATGAAAATTTCCAAATTATGACTATAAAGAAAATACGAAAAGCATGATGATGACGTGAAAAGGAAAAAGGAAAATTAGGGAGTTTACTGAAACAGTAAACAAAGTATTAAACAAAGGATAATGAAAACAAACAAAGAAATTAGCTTGCTTTTTAAGATCCTATTCGATATAAAACATATATATTTTTTTGTTAAATCTCGTACTTTCTCGTTGATTTTGTGTGTTACGAGGTAGAGTACTCCATTATGAGCACTGACGATTTAAAACTTATAACATTTTATCAAGAAGTAACTGAATTTGCGGAAACCAAAAGTGCAGTTGAAATAAAAGTAGGCTTTCTTTCTTTTATGAGATAGACTTGAGTAAAACCTGTGATTTGCTAAACAGTATTTGAGGATTACCTAAATTGTTGTGACCTGAAAATCTCAAACCTAACGTAATTCCTCTTAAGTATGATCGGCAGTTTTCTATTTTGTCTTTGTTTTATTGAATCATTCAGTCTTGCAAGTTATATCAGATAATATCATCTTAGCCTTACCAGCTGATTCTCTTCTTTAAGCTGTCACTTTCAAACTTATTGGGTTTTAATATCTGATTTACAAAGTTCTGAAACAGAAAGATATTATTATGACTGAAGAAATATCTCTTTAATGTTAGTGACGACAATAGAATAATCGTTTAAACATTTGCTCATACACAAAAACAAGTTCTTCAAAAGCTCTCGACGATAACATGACGTTTCATTTTCGTTCATATTCCCTCAAAAGATTAACAAAGATATCATGACATTTAAACTTTTATCTTCAGTTTCTAAAAATATATTTTTCTCAGACCCTTACAAGGATGACATACCATGAGTTTTTTTTTTTTAGATTAAAAAAAAAATCATTCGGACAGATTTTTATACAGATGTAGGAAACATGTTTTGTTAGCCTTTCTATTTTGTGTCTGAAATATGAAACATATTCAACTCACAAGCATTATTCTATACTGACTTTACTTGTTATCATTGTTTCGAGCATATCTATGTACTTCCTTGTTGTAAAACTTTAATTCTTTTTGTAAAAGTATAATTACGTCGATTAACACAATTTACTACCAAATAAACAGTAACAGCGTACATCCAGTTTTTATGTTTCCGTCCCTCTGACTTTGTACAAAAACCGCATGATGTACTGGATCATGAGTCTTATAAAGATCTAAAACTGTATTAAGAGACCAAAAGTGATCTGCAAGAAAAAAAAAAAGAATTATAGGAAGTATTTATCAAAATTAATCAAGCTGTTATAACTCAAAAATCTAATACAAAATTTTGAACACATAAAAAACGAACTAACAAAGAGGTGGATTTTTTTTTACAATTAATAATGAGAAATTGCAGCCGTTATGTGTAAATATAATACTTATATTTATAAAACAATAAAATGGGGACCTTGGGGCGCTAAGCTAAATTCTAAATCAAATTCAAGTAAAACAGAAAAAGGTTTTATCCACCCACTCCTGCTCAATATTTTCATAATCAGGTTAACGTGGCCATGTTGGATACTATATGTAAATTTGGGGGAAAAATGTACTAGAGAGAAGCTTCTAAAATAAAAACCATGATGTATGTTGGAATAAAACCTAAAAATAAGAATCATTAAATGTGATACATTTAATGCAGTATTTCCCTATATAGCCAGATGTGGCCTAATGGTTACCATTCCTGGCCTGTGAACCGAGGATTAATGATTTACTGCTAATTGCCGCAAAAATGCAATCCGCACTTTACGGCCATAAGAGTAATAAAATGGCACTATTCGATTATATAAGAATAGCCCACGAATCGGAGGTGATGCTGTTAAATAGCTTCCTTCCCTTTAGTCAGGTACGGCATGGCTAAGTGGTTAGGGCGCTTGGCTCGCAATCTGAGGATCGTGGGTTCCAATCCCCGTCCCACCAAACACGCTCGCCCTTACAGCCGTGGAGGCGTTATAATGTGACGGTCAGTCCCACTATTAGTTGGTAAAGAGTAGCCCAAGAGTTGGCGGTGGGTGATGATGACTAGCTGCCTTCTATCTAGTATTTTACTGCTGAATTAGAGACGGCTAGCCCTCGTGTAGTTTTGCGCGAAATTCAAAACCAAACCAAAAACAATTCCCCCAGTATATAATTTCAGGCCCTGCGGTTAGGGCCCTCGACTTGCAATCTACGGGTCGCGGTTTCGAATCCCTGTCCCACCAAACATGCTCGCCCTTTCAGCCTTGGGGGCGTTATAATGTGACGGTCAATTCCAC
>NW_013665939.1:219858-228079 GCF_000517525.1 Limulus polyphemus | reverse complement strand
TCAGGCCCAGCATGGCCAGGCGGTTAGGGCCCTCGACTTGCAATCTACGGGTCGCGGTTTCGAATCCCTGTCCCACCAAACATGCTCGCCCTTTCAGCCTTGGGGGCGTTATAATGTGACGGTCAATTCCACTATTTGTTAGTAAAAGAGTAGCCCAAGAGTGTCGGTGGGTGGTGATGATTAGCTGCCTTCCCTCTAGTCTTACACTACTAAATTAGGGACGGATAGCGCAGGTGGCCCTCGTGTAGCTTTGCGCGAAATTCAAAACAAACAAACAAACTATAATTTCAAAATTAGGTACGACAATGCACATATAGCCCTTGTGTAATAAGTTCTTTAAATGATATAAAGATCAAAATGGCGAGCAAGCCTTTTTAGACTTACTGATTAGTTAAGGTATTAGTGTTAAATTTATCTGTTGTTTAAATTTTCTAAATCAAAGTTTTTTGTTGTACGATTTGTCTTGTAAATTTTGATACATTTTTTAATTGTATACTTTTTACTTCATCTTCAATTTCTTTCGTTTACGCTTTAGGTTGTTTTTTGTCTTATTTCTACAGTTTAATGTTTCACTTCTGAAGAGATCACAGATGATTTCTTTAATCGACATCTCCGAAACGTCTTGTGCAAGTTACTACTACAATAATATGCATTATGAATTTTAATAACATAATAACAGTGAAATAAGTTGTGTTGTATCAACACTTATTGATATCATTTGGTGATACAGGTAAACTATCACATAATAAAACGTGGTCGTCTAAAAGATAATTATATTTTTGGAAGTAGGAAATAAGATGGCCGTATGTGAAAGCTCTTTTTTTTGGGGGGGAGGGTTATGCTTAATTGCAGAGACTGTTTTCTTGTTTTAGACCTGAAACATCTAAAGAAGCTTAAAATGCTGATGCGGGGACCTCTTCATTTATGGACTTTTAAAAATAGGATTTTTTAAATTAGATAAGGCATTACCAAAGGTGGTCCGTCTGGATAACCCATAACTTGATGTTTCAAATAATTAAAACCCAAAAAGAAAGGTAATTGAGTATGTGTTAAATGACAAGTCGGCGGAGGACGAGACAAAATGGCTAAGCCTCCATTTTACAAACTCTTCTTTCTGCAGTTAGAGTTAAGATGCCACGAGGATCAGAGAGCATAACTTTGAGTCTCATTAAACTTAGAAGTATAGTGATGAGGAGTTTAGGGTTATCCAGCCAAATGAGAGGCAAAGGGCGATAAGAAGTATTAGTAACAGAGGCCTTGGCTATATGATTAACGCACTCTTTATTTTGTCGGGATCCTTGTGACAAGCATAACATCCCTCATGTCACAATGTGTTGTCTCAGTAGTGTGTAGGTGTATATATAAATTCATATCAAATTATTTTACTTTTAGAACTTTTTTTCAACAATCTATCATTTTATGTCCCGCCCAAAATCTAGGACGTCACGTATAAAGATATAATGAAATGCTCTGAAAAAAATATAACACACGGTAAATAGTACAGATACAAGTTCTGATAATTTAAAGATTTCAAAGATAGAAGACTAATGTAATAATTAAAGGCTAAAAAAGGACAAACCCAATACAACTCGGTCTATTCCTCTTTATGTTACTTAGGTTTGTTTGTTGGAAGTTAAGCACAAAGCTACACAATGGGCTATCTTTGCTCTGCCCACCACGGGTATCGAAACGCGGTTTCTAGCGTTGTAAGTCCGCAGACATACCGCTGTGCCACTGGGGGGCGCTTTTATTTAGGAGTGCCAGTGTTGTAAGCAAGAAGTATAAATGCACAGAAATAGTTCTACGGGCAAAATGTGCATAGTAAATATTTGATATAGCCTGATGTCCACGTGTAAGTTCAGTAGGTTCAAATACACAATATATTACAAAAATTATCACTTTCACGAATTAACTATTAAAGACAGTTTCTGTTTGAAAAATATATTAAATTTGCACATTATTTTATAAGATATATAGAGCAAAGTCTTTAAAATATTCCTCATTACTGAATGCTCTTTGTTTCATTACCTAAAATAAAATATTTCTCTTTGCTAAAAATCTACACAAGTGATTATCTGTGGTGTGCCCACCGCAAGTTTCTAGACCCGATTTCTAGCACAATAAGCCCTAAGACTTGCCGCTGAGCAATGGGGGAGGGGAGGAGACATTATGTGAAATACTCCTTAGTTTTCTTTCAGCGCAATCACGATCACTTACACATTCACATTAAGACTGCTACGTGTTTATGTATGTGCAGAGGCACGCAACGTTGACAGTTGATGGATTGGAAAACTTTGTTCGCTATTTAGTCAAATTCGTTTTATGATTACCTCTCCGCGGACTCAGGCTACATTTGATGTTTGAGTTCTTTGTGACAATGTGTTTCTTTTCCTGCATTATTTCCATGGTTTCATTTGTTTGCTAACTGCTACTAGCATATATAAACAGTCTGAGAGGTCTATAACAACTGCAAAAAATGAAGATAATGGAAACTCTGTGATTAGTTCCGTTTCTTAGCGTTTACGACTTGGTATTCTGATTGCTTTTCCATAATTTCGCTTTTTACTCAAGGACATTTCGTTCTCTTGTAAAATCGTTGATTTGTATTTAATTTCTTTAGTTAACTAAGTTTTATGAAACTTGAAACCAACCTATGCAAATACCTCAGGAGTTATTTCCATGAATGTTTCAAATGTTTAAACTATACCAATTGAAAAGGATGAAAGACAAAGAGATAAACAGAGAACATTTATCAGTTGAAATTGCTAAAGTCAAACGTTTCAATAGAGAAAGATAAGCACGCTTCTTTTATAATTGATTTACCATATAAAAACACATATTATAATTACTTTAATGGATGTATCCTGGTATAATCAGATTACATTGTCATATTTTATCTTTAAACGTATTTCATAACTATAAGTTTTAATTTATGAACTCATTTTAATTCCAGGAGTTTTAAAATTTTTTTTTTTCTTTTTGGCTTAGAAATCCCCTATTTTTAGCAAAAACTAAAATAAAACTAATAGAGAGAAAATAATATGAAACATAAAAATAAAACGTTTGTTTATTTTTGCAAAACAAAGCTACACAATAAGCTATCTGCGCTCTGTCCACCACAGCAATCGAACCTCGAATCTTGGCGTTGTAAGTTTATAAACGTACCACTAAACCATTAGGAGACAAGATAAAACGAATTTTTATACGTAATTTTTCAAGTGGGCTGTAATCTACGATTTCTAGTACAGTCATTATGTTATAAAACGTGACCTGAAATGCCTACCTTACATCTTTGACTCTTTTTTTACATATGTTTAAAATAACTTATTTCTCACTTAATCTTTTAATTGCATGAACAATGAATAAAAGCGATTGACCAAATATATGATTATATTTATATTCTCAAACAAACGTGTCATCACTCACGTAAAAAATATACATATATTCTTGGGCTATTCTAATCGAATAGTGGGATTGAACGTCACATTATAACGTCCCCGTGGCTCGAGATACGCGAGCGGACATACATACAAACAAATTTAAATGCAATATCCTCGATCCCCACCCCCATCCTGGGGCGAGGGTAAAAACCGGAATAGGAAGTGTTGTTTCCGCGGTGTAAGGTTGCTAAAGTATCGGTAAACAACTACGATAAAGTGTAAGCCTCCTATGTGCTATAAAAAATAACACAACTTGAATGTCACGTAATTATTTGCCACTGTTAACTAACGAAGCATTATCTTGTGTTTCGTTAAGTAAAAGGAGGACGAAGTCTAAGGATTGTATAAATAAAAGAAGCTTTTGTATCTAACCGAAAGTTGGCGTGATTATGTTAACTTGGTTTATCATTAAATTTCATTGGAAAATCAGTTCAAATAATAAAATAAAACACACACACACAAAATATGTTAGTGTATCTATTCTAGAAAATAAATAACAATTATTTAACAAAATAAATCACGTATTTTCTCAAGATTAAGTTAACTTTGACTTTAAAAGAACGGATGCATTACTAAAACAATTTATAATATCTCTTAAAAACTCTTCATAATAATATTTCATACGAATGTTTATACCCTACTTATCCATGTTAATACACTAGCTAGTGGCTCAGCTTTAAGTCTGGAGGCTTATAATGCTAAAAATAGGTTTCGATACCCGTGGTGGGCATAGCACAGATAACCCAATGTGTGGATTTGTGCTTTACAGCAAAACAAACACACAAACTTATATATATATATATAAGGCCTAACAGGAAATGAAATATTATTGGTTTGTTCTTATAGCTTGACTATGATTAATTTCAACTAATGATTTTTAACTAGTTGAATTTTACCAGATTGTTTGTTTTTGTTAAGCTACACAAAGGGCTATCTGTAATATGCCCACCACAGGTATCGGAACCAGGTTTTTAGTGTTATAAGTCCCCAGACATGCCGCCGTACCTCCGGGGGGCTCACATCTTTATTAGCTGAGAGTATGAATATTTTGCATCAGGTAGGTCTGTTACATATCATTCTTCAAAACAATCAGTTTTTGTTAGTATCATACTACCTATAAAACACGAAATTATGTGAAAATATACTTCTGATACAAGATGTTCCACCGTAACAAGTCTTCAGACAATTGGGTCGGGTAGCTTACCGGATTGATCTCTAGTCAAAAACTTCTATTGTGGACATTCACATGACACAAGGTGCAATCCATGATATTGATCTCTAGTCAAAAAGTTCTATTGTGGACATTCACATGACACAAGGTGCAATCCATGATATTGATCTCTAGTCAAAAAGTTCTACTGTGTACATTCACATGATACAAGGTGCAATCCACGATATTGATCTCTAGTCAAAAAGTTCTACTGTGTACATTCACATGATACAAGGTGCAATTCACGATATTGATCTCTAGTCAAAAAGTTCTTTTGTGTACATTCACATGATACAAGGTGCAATTCACGATATTGATCTCCAGTCAAAAAGTTCTACTGTGTACATTCACATGACACAAGGTGCAACCCATGATATTGATCTCTAGTCAAAAAGTTCTATTGTGTACATTCACATGACACAAGGTGCAATCCACGATACTGATCTCTAGTCAAAAAGTTCTATTGTGTACATTCACATGACACAAGGTGCAATCCACGATTTTGATCTCTAGTCAAAAAGTTCTATTGTGTACATTCACATGATACAAGGTGCAATCCACGATAGTGTGAACTTTTGCCACTTATGAAAGACAGCGACAAAGTTATTCAGTAAAGTATATATGGCTTTTACACCTTCCAATAATTCTACACCATTGTAATTCTTGACCTGACGAACAGGTATCATATTTATGTATCTTAACAGTTACACTTGCAGACTTTGTTAAAGTTGTCGACTTTTTACAATTTAGTATTCTTTTTATTTTTCTGTAAAAGTTTTGTCTTACTGGCGTACACGAATTATCAACAAAAACTTTGTGCTCTAAACTTCAACCTAGTGTCTTCCTTTTCAGAAAAACGGCCATTTTGTAATAAAATAAGCAACTAGTGACACCTTTAGTCCGCCTTGAAAATTATAACACTACTTGCTTTGCCCAAACTGTAAAAATATGATTGTTTGTTTTGAATTTCGCGCAAAGCTACACGAGGGTTATCTGTGCTAGCCGTCCCTAATTTAGCAGTGTAAGACTATAGGGAAGGCAGCTAGGCATCACCACCCACCGCCAACTCTTAGGCTACTCTTTTACCAATGAATAGTGGGACTGACCGTCATATTATAACGCCCTCACCGCTGAAAGGGCGAGCATGTTTGGTGGGTCGGGGATTCGAACCCGCTACCCTCAGAATGCGAGTCGAGCACCCTGACTAGTTGGCCATACAGGGCCTATATAAAAGAAATTATGCTTTTTCTTAGCGAGATTTATTCATCAAACTTCCCCTTCCTTCTTCTGCTGTTTTTGCTGTTTTCATCTTAAAATATCAATTTTAATTCAAATCATTAACTTAGATACAAAACGTGCTCTAATTAAATCTTCTACTTCAATGTTTATATGGATATAAATATTGTTCCTGGATACGTTTTGCTTGCGTGTCATTGTTGTACTACAATAAATAACGTTTAGAAAAAGCCCTAGATTACAATGAAGGTGAAATTCTCTCTTTTTCTCACTTTGAAGTTTGTTTCTCAAAAAAACAAAAACAAAATATCGTCCTCTGGTTACCTTATTTATGTATGACGGTAATGGTTCATTACTTTATTGGCACACCAAATATTTTAATGACGTCATTCCTTATAAATTGAGACTTTTTAATTGTTAACAAATTTTTAATGCGTTACCAAAGATAGACACTAGCTGTTTTACCTATTAGACCAATTATCTAGAGTAGTAATAAACAACTCTAGTCAGTAGGAGTCCAAGGTCTCACTAACACAATCTTATCATCCAAACCTTGATCTATAACGTCCCAGCAGAAATTATTGAAGTATATCCTATTTATCTATTTCATAAAGTTGTCTTACTTAAGTGGCTGTGTGGTAAGTGTAGGATTTCACAAATCGACAATTCACACGCACCGAAACGTATTTTACTAATTACGTCATGTAACCTACAAATTATAGTTTAAATGCCTAAAACAAATGAAGTACCCAAACCCAATAGGTCTAAGGTTTATGATAAAAATGTATCACAAAGTTTAAACCTCTAAATTAATTTCAAGTACCATCATTAGTTAATATTAGGGGCAATACATTTGGGAGTGGGAAAAAAACAAGATTTTTTTATTCAAAAAATGAATAATAAAAAGGAAAAACTTCATGAAAACATAATAAAACCATACGAATTACAGTCACTAACCTCTCTCTAGCTTAGGTTTTTAAAATACGCCAAGAACTTTAAAGCGTTTACATCAAGCTAAGTATATGCATAAAATAAAACCCAAAACGATCTAAAAAAAGTAGAATTCAAGCCAGCCCTTGTGAACGTTTTAAGTATTATATACATGTTTAAGACAGCAATATCGGGTCATAATTTCGTTGCTATGCGACGCAAGCGAACTAAGCGATACCAAAAGACAACTGGGTTTTATGTATATATTAGTTGTAAAAAGTGTAATCTGCGAGGTATTATTTCACGTAGTTTTATCGTTGTTTGCTCAGAAGCAATGAAGTTTGCTAAGTGTTTTGAAGAGGTCCTACTTAACTAGTGTTCATTAAGATAAGAATATTAATACAACTAAAATGTTAAAATCAAAATTTGTCAGTTCCTACAAGTGAACAAGGTCAGATTATCAGCTATACAAAAGTATTTTTACGTGTTTTCTCCAGATGAAAACATTAATACAACTGAAATGTTAACATCAAAACTTGTCAGTTCCTACAAGCGGCCCCCCAGTAGCATAGCGGTATGTCTGCGGACTTACAACGCTAGAATCCGGGTTTCGATACCCGTGGTGGGCAGAGCACAGATAGCCCATTGTGTAGCTTTGTGCTTAACTTAAAAAAACAAACAAACATCCTACAAGCGAACAACGTCGGAACATCAGTTATACAAAAGTATTTTTACGTGCTTTCTCCAGATGAAAACATTAATACAACTGAAATGTTAACATCAAAACTTCTTAATTCCTACAAGCGAACAACGTCGGAACATCAACTATATTAAGCTACAGTTACCTGTGTATGAAAAATCTGATTTTCCATTATATATTATGTACCACAGAACACAGAATGTACACTAATTTGTTTTACGTTCATTTCATATCTTTTAATTGTTTTCATAAACCGTATACGAAGGTTTGTTAACCGGAATTTCTCTAACGTTTAACTAACTTATTTTGTATCCAGAACAGATTTGACAATATTCTAATATATCAGGATTGGAACTGAAAACAATAAAAAAGAGGGACAACTTTTTCACTTTTTAATTAAAATACATCTAATTAAAGATCTCCGCTTTCGGTACTAACTTTCTATTATCAGTCGAGCACAAAAAAAAATAAACCAATGAAAATATCCAGGTATGCAAACCGTTTGAGTCAGCTAATCAGCGTTTTAATTTTAGCTATTTATTATTATAAATTTTTTGTCTTAGATTTAACTTCGTGTATTTTGGTTTTATGAATTAAACGTGTTTTAAAACATTTTACACAGCGTGGTCACAAATAAATAGACACCACCTTTTCAGAAGAAATGAAATTTTGCAGTCATATTCACATGAATTGATGTATTTATAG
>NW_013665939.1:211705-219092 GCF_000517525.1 Limulus polyphemus | reverse complement strand
TATTTACTTGTGACTACTCAGTGTATATTTGTTTACCTGTACGATCGAAAAACAGAAAAAAAGCAATTAAAAATGTATTTAGTGTGCTGGAAAGATTTCTCTGAAAATATTATAAAAATTACATAAAAATATACTTGTAAATTTGTATTTGTAATTTTTCAGATTCTATGTTTATAGTGTTTTCATTACAACTAAACGTAAGACCTATTGCTGCCATTACCATCCATTAGATTTCATAAATAATACAAGTACACTGTTAATACATAAAGTACGCTGTTGAAAGACTGAGAATCGGGGGCTAAGATAAATGTTATCTTGAATGACAAAAATATTAATATCTACAGACTTGATGCTGAAAATCTACCAGTTTAGTCCATAGTCACATCCTATAATGAAAATCTACAGCGTGCACTATAAAGTTTATATTATAATTGTTAAATTGTGTCTCTGGCTGTTTGTACAAAAGTAAAACTCTTTATTAGGTTGTCTGTGAAATATTATATATGCAGAACGGCCCGGCATAGCCAGGTGGTTAGGGCGCTCGACTCGCAATTTGTGGATCACGGATTCGAATCCCGTCACACCAAACATGCTCGTCCTTTCAGCCGCGGGGGCGTTATAAAGGGACGGTCAATCCCACTATTCGTTGGTAAAAGAGTAGCCCAAGAGTTGGCGGTGGGTGGTGATGACTAACTGCCTTCCCTCTCATCTTACACTACTAACTTAGGGACGGCTAGCGCAGATAGCCCCCGTGTAGCTTTACGCGAAATACAAACAAACATATATGCAGAAAAGATAGAAAGGAAAATAATTCTAGAAAATCGAATGTTTAGGATTTTATTCGTGAAATTAAACGCTGCCTGTTTAGTTATCAACATAATAAGGAGAGAAACTAAGTAGCATGGACAAAGAAGTTCCATTGAATTTCACAATAGCTGAGGCGCCCTGAAAGGAAGTTTTTTTTTTTTTTTACACAACTGGAGGAAAGCTTTTCTCCAAGAATTTCCTGTTTAAAGCTCCGTAAACTTTGCTTTCTCTTGGTAAATGCATTTTTTAACTCCGAAAATATATCTTATGACATATAATGATTTCACATACAATCTTTGTCATGATTAGTAGCCTATACGATCCCCCGAGTGTTATTATTGACTGGTAACTTATTATTGTAATTTTATTTATTGTTATTCATTACTATAACTGTACACTAATTATTTTTTGTCCTACGTATCTGCTGCTGTTTTTAGTGAAGTCCTGAAAATGATAATTTGTTTTTGCTGGTAGTGATCCGGATTCGATCTTGAGTAGAGGTCTGGAGAGTTGTCTACTCTATTGCTTCATACACGTTTCATATGGGTGTTATAACGTATACATTGATTTCTACACTTCATCTAAGTGTACCTTTTAGTGTACATCACAGCCCAGCATATCTTATTAGTGTAAGGAGCGTAATGTTTTCTCTTCCACATCAAGCTCATCATTTGTTACTTTTAAGCATCATCATCATCATTTCCGATGCTCATGAAACTTTGTTTTGCTTCATGAAAATATCACTTTTAAAAAATGACAGATACATAAGGTATTCAACGACAAGATCAATTCTTGAATTACATATAGTACATAGAGAAAAATCAGTTCAGTTTTCTGTCTCTTATCTATCCCTGAAACCCAAAGCAATATACTGATACACACCATAGCTCTTAAGAAACTAGCTATATTAAAACTGATAGCGAATTCAGATTCTTTTATAGAATACTTAAATACTAAGAAAGCATTTAACATTCAATTATATCAAACACACTAAATAATTTCAAAAACGTCGATTGATTATCTAAGCAAGTTAAATTCTTTGCTTATTTTTTTCGTGTTTGTTTTACTTTAATCTAAAATACTTGAGCGAATTAACTCTAATTTTTAATACGTCAGCATGTTATAGAAACGTTGCTTCTCAGTTTCAGATTTCTGGTTTCTATGCAGAAATGTATTTAACAGAATCTAATTTCTATGTTGCTTAAACGACTCAGAGTTCAACTAGAAAATAAGGCCACATATGTCTGCAAGACCTAACTAAAATAATGTATATTAGCATTGCTGAAATTAAGTTAAGTTAGTTACTTTATAACTTACAGTTAATCTTACATATGTGTCTATATTAAAGATATTTGTTGACCCCAGTGAACTGTTGAAGGTAATTTTAGTTTTAGTATAACTTGAACTATGAGACATATTGGTTAGATGACCACGTCAAAAGATCCAATGTTCAGACATAGCCATTCTTAATTTAGAAAAGCTGACAAGAGGAAGGTAAACAGTCAGCCAATAACTACACAGCTATTCTGAACTCAATAGTGGTGTTGGCTGTCACTTTTTACAACTCGCCCACATCTGAAAGTGCGTAGGATGTTAAGCAGTATATCACGATTCGAACCCTAGACCTTCAAGTCCGCTCCCCGTCTCAATAAGGATTAGCCCACATTCAATTACCATCCGAGTTGATCTTAAACTTAGTTGAACATGTTAGTGTTTTATATATTTTTACTTTTGTATGACAAACTAGGAGTTGTTGGTTAACTTTCAGATTACAATGTCTTTTTGGATAGTTCAGACGGATTTAATTAAGGCAAAAAACACGGATTTATTAAATCTTAAATTAACTTTGCCTTTCATACCTTTTTTTTTTCATTAGTAACATGTTTTAAAGATTGTAAGATCCAAAACAACAAACTAGAAGTCAGTTTTGCACGAATAACTAGAAATCAGTACAACATGAATAACTAGAATTAGTACAATATTAATAACTAAAAGTTAGTGTAATACGAATAACTAGAAGTTATTATAACATGAATAACTCGAAGTAGTATAAATGAATAGCTAGAAGTTAGTGTAAGACAAATAACTAGAAGTCATTGTAACACGAATAATTAGAAATGGGTGTAACAGGAATAACTAGGAAGTGGTATAACACTAATAACTAGAAGTCAGTGTAATACAAATAACTAGAAGTTAGTATAACACGAATAAACTAGAAGTAGTATAACATGAATGACTAGAAGTCAGTGTAACACGAATAAGTAAAAGTGAGTGTAACATGAATAACTAGAAGTCAGTGCAACACGAATAACTAGAAGTCACTGTAACATGAATAACTCGAAGTGGTATAACATGAACAACTAGAAGTTAGTATAATACAAATTACTAGAAGTAGTGTGACACGAATAACTCGAAGTCAGTGTAATACGAATAACTAGAAATCACTAGAACACGAATAAGAAATAAATACAGTCACAACTTGATAAAATCTAACAATACAAATAAACGGTTTATCACTGTACGGTTTGTTTGTTTTGTTTTGAAGTTAAGCACAAAGCTATACAAGGGGCTATCTATGCTCTGCCCACCAAGGGTATCGAAACCCGGTTTCTAGCGTTGTAAGTCCGCAGACATCTCGCTGTGTCACTGGGGGGGGGTCACAGTACGGAAAAAGGGATATGTGTGGCTGACGTTTCGGCCAATCTGAAAACCTAAAACCTTAAATTAGCACAGACATTAGAAAACTTTTAACCATTTTTTTAAGTTTCTTTTCGTCCTTACTTTTAAAAAACCTCTGAGAAACGCCTTAACTCTTAGTAAATCGTACTTTTTAGTCAACAGAGATTTTCTCACTCAGAGATAAAATGTGGTAGGAAAATATTTATAACGATTTTAAAGCATCTTTTTTTATATAAAATATGTCACTGCTTGTTACGAGCTTTCGAAAATTTTAAAATTCTGTGAAATATATAATATTTCCTAAGGACACAATCTTCCAATAGAGGCCGCTATTTTCTATGATAAATATGAGTTTTTTCCTTCGTGTAATTTAGCTGTAACTACTGTTGTTGCTGTAACAAAAGAAAAGTGCACGATGGTTTTTCTTAATAATGAATATGTAAAAGCTATAAAAGTACATACACATGCGCATACACGTTGTAGCTAGCTTAGACATCTAAGAAAAACTAATCCAAAAAAACGCTCATTCTCATCAAGTAACCAACTTGCCCTAGGCTACCGGGGTGGCATATATTGATGTGAGTAACGTACTTTTCATTTGAAACCCGTTATTAACTGCTCTCGTTGCAAAGGTAGCAAGGTTTGTCTGTTTTTTATTATTATTTTAAGAGCCACATCGAAAATAGATTCACTATTTCAGAAATGTTGCTCTAATTGAAACAAAGTTCAATATCCTACTCTATATCTTATTCATAGTGATATTTCTACTACAAATCTACAGTAAGATTTTAATTTGCAGTTTTCTCAAGGGTATTGATGATTTCTGGCAGATAAGACAATAAAGGGAAAAGGAAAATGTGTGTAGGGCAAGCAACACTACCAAGAACGTTAAGAAGGTGTCTGACAATTTTTGGACAAATGTCAAGTACATAAGTTGTTCATTCTGAAGGATCTTTCGACTATTGGATTTAATGTCTCATCTTTTCATTTATTGTTTCTTACAAAAATAAATTAATCGCCAGCTTTTAAGTGACTTCTAATATTTTTGATATCTGGATTTTTTTTAAATACTAGTTCGGCTTGCTTTTGTGACTAACGGCCTTATAAAAGCATTGAAACAAAGATTCTAAAAATAAATGTGCAAACACAAGAATTGTTAATGGTCATTAAATATCACAAATACAAAGAACAAATATGACAAAGGAAAGTTAAACTTTGTACTATTGTTTATTATTGTTTTATGGCATCGATGACTGTACAGAGGGTTTAATACGCTATATTAAAGCGATTTTAACTATGCAAATCAGCAAGTCACTTTACAATTACAGTCGATATAAAGTCACAGTGGAACAGAATGTATCAGAACTATATATTGACACTGTTTGGAGTTTCGTAAATAGCCTGAAGCTACCGAAAAATGTATCGCTTATGGGAAGAGTAAGTAACAGCCCTTTCCGACTGAAAATATTCATACAATCAGATCATAAAGATTTGAATTTTTAAGACATCGATACTCTTTGTGATTAATGGCATTAGAAAACAAAATAATATGGATCAATGTGGGGTACCAGGACCAGCCAGAAAGAGATTTGCAACATGTAATATCCCAAGCTTGGTGAGGAAAATATCGCGCCTTGTAACATGTAAGGTCCATGTCAAAAACTGTCCACGTATCCCAGGCAACAGTACGCAACATAATCAAGAAAGATCTCGTCTGGAAATGCGACACAAGTTACATGTACACAAACTGCTTCCACAACATATCCGTTCAACCTTTGCATACCTGAAGCAGTTGGGGAATGAATCGAATATTCACAATATTCCATACGAAAACGTGCTGTTTAAGTCACCGAACATATTTTTGGGCGTTCGGACTGTTGAAACCCGAGTTGGCAAACTGTAGTTCTTGTACACTACATAATCTATACAAACCTCTCAGGGTTGGATGGTGTCCTTTGGATATGTCAAGTTAACTACCCTGCAGGCCTATTTTGAAGATGCACATTCGTAAGGTAGAGCATGTTAGACGTGGTGACGTGGACTGTAACGAAGTGGCTAGGCTCTAAAGTCGTTTTAATATAATGTACTTAACATAGGTATTTACAATGAGGGGCATCTGCAGAAGTGTTCCGTCTCACTTGTAGTTGGATTTTCATAGCTGGGAAAAATGTTTAGCTTCACTTGCAAAATACATATCTAATATCAATACCATTTTATGAATCAGGTAATTTATAAAGTAAAATTTACGTTTCTCATGCTATTCTGTTTTCTACTTGTATCTCTTAAAAAAATTCAAACATATGGTTCAAACCCTTTTTCACGTGCACAAACAGTATTTTCATTCGTTACAAACAAACTTTGAGTATTCTGAAGCTTCTAAAGTTTTGGAAAATATATTCTAGATTACAGAATGTTTTACAAGACAAATTTCAAAATGTGTTTGGTATAAATGTTTAAAATTCAAAAAAGGTTTAGTGAAAATATAGGTATTTAAGAAGACGCCATATAACAAAACATTGAGCTTAAAAATTGTTTATATTCACATTTAAAATTTAAACAATAATAAAAATGGAGACAAATAAATAAACTTCAGAAACACTTGAATCTTCAGCTTAGTCATTATTTTCACCTTTTATTTCTTCATTCCAAGCAGCATCACTTTCATCTTGCTGTTGGCATGCTGTTTTTTGTTGGTAACATTTGGAGTGAACAAGGAGTATGTACGTTAACAAGACTTCAAGGCATGTACTTTTCTCCTTTTAAACTTCCTTATTACGAGGTATGGAGTTGAAAGTTGATATTCACTATAATCGCTTTCAGAACTATTTAATCTGGTGAGGATATTGTATTAATTTTATTTGAAAAAAAAAATGGATTAACTTGTACTATACCAAAAGTGGCATAGGCCCATTTTGTCTCGAAGCATGAATGTTTTTCCACAGAAAATAGAATATGTCTTTTAAGATCCACTATTTGAATGTATCAAAGTTGTATTTTACGAAACGATAGTTGATATGTTTAAAAACAATTAGAATCAAAACTCAATCTTATGTTACAGTAGAATAATCCACTTTTACAGGAATTCAGATCATGTCAGTGGAATTTGTTTTATTGGTAAAATAACAACAAACAGCTTTTGATTTTTTTGTGATTAGCTTGTTTGTTTTTCTTTTGTTGTTAAGCACAAAGCTACACGTTGGGCTATCTGTACTCTATACACCTCTGGTATCGAATCCTGATTTTTAGCGTTATGAGATATCAAGGGGCTTTTTAACAAGTAAAAGAAATCAAAATTTTATACCAGTTTTGGTTTTCTCCAGAAAGGTATCGTCTCATAAGTAAGTGACCAAAACATCTTTGATGACTATGAAACGTGTGAGAAAAATGTTATGACATATATGTGTGTGTCTCAAAAAAGCAAATTAGCTTCTAACTTATCTAGGTGTATTAGAAATAATATTCTAAAATATCTAATTTAATATTATCTACTAAAATGTTTTATATGTATGCGTGTGTTTAAATAAACATTTGATTATTTTATTCTTAAAATCTTAGAAAATAACTTAACATAACAGTTTCTTCACACTTTATATCATAGCTGGAGTACCCTTCCAACGGACGGGAGAAATATAAACTTGTTTGTAACAAAGGATAGAAAATTGTGCTTCTATTTTTTTTATTTTTTTATTAACATAATAAACATTAAAAGTGCAATAAAAATGCATAAAGGTACCAATACTGAAAAGAAAGACATACTGTTTTCAAGAATTCTATTAATATGAAATTAGTGGGGGGTCCAACCCCCTCATGACCTTCCTCATATCATCCTGTATCACTGTGTCAATTTTGGTGCTTATTGATCAAGAAGTATGGAAACTTATAAGAAACAGATGACAGAAAG
>NW_013665939.1:196696-210854 GCF_000517525.1 Limulus polyphemus | reverse complement strand
AGCTGCAGTGTTTTACTGAGTCATTCCATATATACCGGATATATCAGCTGCAATGGTTTACTGAGTCATTCCATATATACCGGATATATCAGCTGCAGTGGTTTACTGAATCATTCCATATATATCGGATATATCAGTTGCAGTGGTTTACTGAGTCATTCCATATATACCGGATATATCAGTTGCAGTGGTTTCTGAGTCATTCCATATATACCCGGTATATAATAAAAAATTTTGTTAATTAATTTTATATTAGTTAACTTTCTAAGTAGTCTTATGTAAAAGAAAAAATTAGTAGTTACAAACAAATAAAGTATAAAAAGCAAGTAAAAATATTTAGAACTAGCAGAGACCCGCAAAATGTTTTCAGTCAAATTATTATTTTTATTGTAACAGTAGTTTATAAGTACAGGATTTACAGAATAATACAAAATAATCCTAATCGCAGACACCGAAATCCACGTGTCTCAAGCCTTAATTAAATATGGCTTATATTTGATAAATATTTTTTGCTATAGTTTAGTTAGGACTAAATTTGGCCGTACTTAATACAATCAGTAAATAAACTTATAATGTCATTCTACGATGTAACGTTACTCCATTTCAAAATCTTTGATAGGTTAAAATATGTTGTTCTTTAGTTCTATCCTGTATTTTCGTTCGTTAAAATGAAGTACGTGCGCATGTGCACTTAAATTGTAAGATGTGTGCCCTTTTTCAGGACAGGCAAAAACTAAGTATTATTGTAATAAATTATGCATCTTTTTCTAAGGTGATCTTCATTTAAAATCTCTAATGCTAATTCAGATATCTTACAGGCCAGAATACAAACTTTTATACGACTCCTTCTCCCCCCCAAAAAAACAACAACAACAACAAACAAAATTTATTTCATCTCCCTTTTATGTTGCGTTACCTTTCTACAGTATTCGGTATGACCACACAAATATTATAAAACACCTGCCTTTACCACTTTTATTGTCTTCTTATAGGTGCTCATCAAAACTGCAGTCATTAACGTCTTCATTTCCAGCCAAAACTTCTTCAGTTTTGTAATTACAATGACCAGAAGATTTCCAATATCAGTATAATTTTGTAATATACTCATTTTACACTGAGTTCTGTAATTATTTTTATTACACAGTTAACAATGACCAGAAAATTTCCAATATCATTAGAAGTTTGTAATACACTCATTTTACACCGAGTTCTGTAATTATTTTATTACACAGTTAACAATGACCCGAAGGTTTCTAATATCAGTATAATTTTGTTTTATACTCATTTTACTCAGAGTTACACCAGCTTCTAAATGATTAACTTTCAGTTCTAGCTCAGCATTATCTTTTGAAATTGTTCTGCTCTATTCCCAAAATAATGTTGTTTTAGTATTTTATGTTTTTATTATTAAAGTCTACTGATAGTTTAACTCTATCTAAAACACTCAATTTTCAACTTAGCCTGTATTTGTTTGTTTTGAATTTCGAGCAAAGCTACTCTAGGGCTCTCTACGCTAGCCGTCCCTAGTTTAGTAGTGATAGGCTAGAAGTAAGACAGCTAGTCAACACCACCCACCGCCAACGGCTACACCTTTGCCAACGAATAGTAGGATTGACCATCACATTAAAACGCCCCCACGGCTGAAAGGGCGAGCATGTTTGGTGTGACGAGGATTCGAACCCGCGACCCTCAGATTGCGAGTCCAGCGTCCTAACCACCTGGCCATGCCGGGCCAATAAATAGATAGCCGCCATCTTGAACGTTGTATATAAACGCATGAAATTGTCTGTGGTGAGCCATATTTATTTCACAAAATAATACCTCTTAAACTAAAAAATTGTTATGATGGTCCATCTTGAGAGTGTAAAACTTCAAAGTATCAATTTAGAGTGAGGTAACTGAAAATTTCATAGTTTACTTTAAACGATAGACAGAAATAACCTAAAAGAGGCCTTAAGGACCTATTATTAAATGGCTTAAAAGTGAAATATCTTGGAATGCATTATTCCCCAGACGTTAAACTATTATTATATGACGCCGAACTACCCTATGTCCATACAAAAACACAAACATCCAAAATGTTTGGATTAAAAACATATTATACAACAATATTTTCAATAGATGAAAATCCTGGAACTTATCATGCATAATATATTTAAACACAGACAGTAAGATAATTAACATCAGAAGGGTCTTTATGTGATTCAAATAAGTGTTCACGCTCTGAGAAAGAGCTGACAATCAATAAATGACCGTGCTCAAATTGTACACGTATAGATTTCTTTAAGCCTAAAAAATTCTGCTCACGTTTGATTATTTAGCGATTGTCTTACATAAAAAAACATACATAATTTCTGCAGTCTATAGCGATTTCTGTCACGATTTTTTTTAAATCATCTTACACTGTTAGTTAAAATCCGGATTTAACTCTAGTCTAAACCTCTTACGTTTGTTACACTTCGTGAGATATTATTGGTATACGCCTGAAAGTATCAGTTACATACTGGGAACTCAGTCGATAACTCAGTCCTACCTAATCACTGTAGGTGAGACCCGGGTGATTAGGGCGCTGGACTCGCAATCTGAGGGTTGCGGGTTCGAATCCCGTCATACCAAACATGCTCGCCCTTTCAGCCGTGGGGGCGTTATAATGTGACGGTCAATCCCACTATTCGTTGGTAAAAGAGTAGCCCAAGAGGTGGTGATGACTAGCTGCCTTCCCTCTAGTCTTACACTGCTACATTAATGACGGGTAGCGCAGATAGCCCTCGTGTAGCTTTGCGCGAAATTCAAAAAACAAACAATCTAGTCTAACAGTTAAATATTAAGAACAGTTAGCGCACATAGCTCCTTTAATAAAACAAACAAAACTTTGCGTTTCAAGTAATTACCTGATGTTTAAATACTACCTACATACTACTTACTGCTGTTGTTAGGTTTTTATCTCAAAGCTATATAATGGGCTATCTACGCTCTATCTACCATGGGAAATCGAACCCGGATTTTAGCATTATACGTCCGGAAACAAACCACTGGCCCATCGGAAGACCATACGTATTACTAAAATATTGATAATTTGTAATTCCCTATTCAGAAGACTATTTCAGTATATATATATATATATATATTAATGTTAAGTAGCCCAGTTTTTATACAGTGGCTGCCGGACTCTATATGAAGTTCAAATACAAAACAGATTGTTATTTATTTTACTCATAATGCTCATAGAGTATTCATAGAGGTGTTTTAGTAACAATAATACTTCCCCAGGCAACATCTCTGTCAGCAAGATGTGTTCAAAAACTAGGAACAAGTATCCAAAAAGCTTAGAAAATACCAATTCCAACAAATTCTACGCATCTATCTATTGTAAAAAATGGCAAATGTGATTTACTACAAACACTTATAAAAACACAGGATTAAGCTACAACAAATTATGTTTAAAGCCTGACTGTTAACGTGCTATGTACTTTAGTCTTGATTATTTTCATTACCTTCGAACCTTTGATGTCCTCTCGTTTATGACTAATGGTTACGGCTGTAATAAGCAATAGAAATACTACTAAATTTAATCTGACGGAAAAAGTTTTATAATCAAACATAAATATACTATTTATTCACTATGTTAAGTTCAGAAAAAGTTAAGAATATGAGAGACTGTGTGCATTTAGGTGTAAATCACGGCTGAACATGGTTCGTGTTTGTTTTTGTTAAGCCCAAAGCTATACATTGAGCTATCTGATCTTTATTCATCGGGGGTTTTGAACCCCGATTTTTAGTGTTTTATGCCCTCAGATTTTTCGCTGAGCCACTGGGAGGGGGTGGGGTGGGAGTGGACAAAAATAGAGTCACGCAATAATTTTTGTTTCAAGCATGAAAAATACCTTAATATCGGTTTTCTTAATCATTCATTAACATAGCAAAAATATTGTTACTAACTCTGGTCCAAAACTACATTTCTAAGTTGTTTTATATCTATTTTATTGTTGTTTCCACTCTTTGTCTCTTTAGATTATGTGAAGTGTTATTAAATAATTTGACGGTTAAACTTTCTTGTGCAATTAAAGTTATTATTATTTCATTTTAAGAAAATTGTGTAATAAATGGAAATAATTAATATTATTTTATTTATTAATTGATCGCTTTGAGTATTCGTAGTTTTATTATCAATTGTGTGGAAAATTGACTAGCTATTAATTGAAACGTGCATTATACATTTTTGTGTATTAGGGAAAACAAGAAAACAAAAGTGTGAAGACTGATGATTGTTTTGACCTGAGAGGAAACCTATATCTTGATCAGAAACTGGGATTGATTAAAATATTAAGACCTAACACTTAATTATGTTTTAATTTCCTATCGATAATAAGTTAAAAAAAGACATTTTTGTGAAGCCTTCTATATTAAAAACGTTTCGTTTAAAAAGAAATGTTTTTAATAGTAACCAACGTATTTTTTTTTCTTAAGAGTTTTAGGTCATTGAGTCTCTATAGAGCGATTTCAATTTGCCTTAATTTCACGATAATATATATTTAATTAAAATTTTAAAACTCACTTTGGAGTATATATATAAATGGTAATTAATCATTTGGTTACTTAGCATTAGATTGAGCTTAGAATTAATATAGTTTTAGATTCTATGCTGAAGATTTATCTTTATAAAAATTTTTCTTTTTTACAATATGAACACAAACAACAATAATAAGCGCTGCCCAAAGTTAATATTCAACACAAAATTGAAATATTATTTTATAGTACATCTTTTTTTGTCGGATATTTATTACTTTGACAATAGAGGCACAAAAAGTAATATGTTAAATCTTTCTTACTCTTTTAAAAATGACATTGAGAAATTTGCTATAATACGGCTTTTATTAGTACTGTGTTTACAAAGAAGTTAATTAGCACGTATTTTTTGTTAGGCTTATTTTATTTTACACAATGACAAGTTGGTAGAGGTCACGCACCATATAATATCAAATTGGGATACGAGGATTCAAAGTAATTCAAGAAACATTCACCAGATGGTACGGTATTAATCATGATACTTTGATTAATGACCAGATTATTATATTTGATATGCTAACCACGTGGCATTGATTTACACAAAGTTTTATTACATCGTCATTTTGATAATGTTCGTGTATATATATATATATAGTATCCCAGTTCATGTGATGACTGTAGATATAGCTATATAAATCTGATAGCAAATTTTGTACGAAAGCGCTTTTACTTGGACTACAGGATTTTTTATTAGAGCTTGTCAGTCATTTTAACGTGCAAGCATGATTGTTTTGGCTTTTAAATATAATAGGCGAGGACGTGTTTTTGATAGATATAGTTTAATACAATTCCAGACACAGAGTGTTTACTGGGCACCTTCTGCAGATAGCTCTTATGAAGCTTTATGTGAATATCAGAAAACTAATTATCGTTCTCTTTATAAACTTCGAGGTTGACTTTATAAGTTGAAAATTATTTTCTAACAACTGTGTATGTAACATACTTTAACATTGACTTTTTAATTACTATTCAGTGTGATACTGGCTGACTTCCACGTTTACTACTCATTTTCATACTTCACCGTAGACAGCGTTGTTGTGTTGTGATATATATATATATTGTCTATTTAGCCATTAAAAGACTATCAGAAGCAAAAGTATACACATCATATTCCACTCCAAGTATCTCATTACAACCTCTATAGGACAGTTTATTTTTAAACTATGAGATAGGGTTGAATGTAATACATAAGAATTAAATAGATACGGATTTAGCCTTAACTGTGTTGTTATATTCCTTTTGTGTATACTTTGAAAGTATAAGATAGGACAAACAAAACTAACTGTCTTGTGTTGGAAATGTACAGACTACAATTACCTGAGATAGATTTGAAAAGATCTGCTTGAATAACTGTGTGTTTAAATTAACAATTATAACTTACATATCTCACGCTTAATGCTGTACGTACCATTTAAATCTTAGACAAGTTCATAAACTAGTGTGCTATTTAATGTAATTCCAAATTTACATAATAGAACAGAATATTGTTTTGGTTGTCAGAAAAAAATAATCAGAGTTATTGATTCTGTAAAGTTCATCACTCATCTACGCTACACAGAGGGTTGAGTGCGTTATATTTAAACAATTTTGAATATGCAAATCAGCAAGTCGTGTGATAAATACAGCAGATATAAAGTCCTTGTGGATCGACATATACCAGAACTTCATTTTAACATTGTCGTGTGAGGTAGTGTGATGCCAACCAAAATGTATACATTTTGGGAAGGTCATGTAACAGTTCTTTCCAACGCAGAATATTCATACACTCAGATCATAAAGATGTGTTGAGGTCGGAAATTTAGAATTTTCAAGACACGGATGTCCCTTGGAAAACAAAGAAATACGGAGCAGCTTGAGGCACCACGGTTACCCAGGATGTGACGTACAACAAGTTCTACCATAACCATGGTAAGTAATATGTGACGTCTTGATGCAGGTAAGGATCCACGTGTGTCAGGCAACAGTACGCAACAAAATCAAATATAATCTCCGTTTGGAAATGAGGTTAATATGGTATGGGTTCATCAAGATAAGGCTTTCAGTCATACATTCCGTTCAACCGTCGCATATCTCAAGCAGCTGGAGAATATAAGAGTATTTATGTTATTCCATTAGAAAACATGCTGGTCAAGTCCCCACATGAAACGGCTATGGATTTCTGTGTGACCAGATTGTTGAAGTGGGAACCAGGAAACTGTCGGTCCCGTACATTAGATGAATTATGTAGAAAAGAGTGGAGTGCTTTGGACATGACATTCTTACAACGGGGTCTTTTGTAAACGTGGCGACAAGGACTGTAACAACGTGATGTGTTTCAATATAACATACTCAACCTCTGTATTCACCTGGTCGATGAACTCGTGACCTTTCGGCATGAATTATCCAATGGATTCAGTTTAAACATTTTAATATCACGTACGGAAATCTTAAAGTTCGAGGAGGTTTAAAAAATATGCACAATCTGATAACGTCTTTAAGGAAAATGCACTTGGTTACTGTAGCTAACGTTTTTAGTGTTTAACTGTATTAATATTATAAGGTAGAATTCTCATTTCTGAAAAGTCAAATAAATACGAATAAATATGCTGTGGTATTTGACGTGCTTAATACGATTAAATTTGATTAGTTTGAACACTGGTATGTGATATGTACACTTTGGTATATTATCTAACAGTTTATAATTATAAAGCTTGTTACTTATTAGAATTTCGAATAGTTTGAAGCCGAGTTAAATAATTTAAATTTAGTAGTTAAATAAATGCCGATATATTAGTCAATTTGCCAACAAGATTGATACACACCGTTTTCGTTTTTAACACAAATACGTTTTAATATACACACAACAGTACGATTTACAATAACAATTATTACAAGCAGTTACTACAAACAATGATTTATAAACAAAAGTTTTACAAACTTACAAGCAATATAAAGTTTTCTTTCTAGTCTGAAACTTCCTTGATATCTTATCGAGGGTTTACGATGAGCGAGTTGATGTAAGTACGATTCGCCGGGAAGCTAGCTAGCTTTGTCACCTTGGCCACACACACACACTAGGTTTTCCACGGGTGACGTTAGGTAATGTTTTCGTAAAAATACTAATGTCCGATGAGAATTCACTGAAGTTAAACGATTTGTAATTTTCGAAATTTATAAATATTCCTGGTCGAATATCTTAAGTTTCCGATTGATAAGCTTTCGGAGTTTATAGTATGCTGATTATAGCGAACTAATAACAGACATTCTCTGGCGCGCGGCATTAGTTATATTAATAGCGAGGGAACGTTTTCTAAAAACTTCAATCTTACATAACAATACTGGTTAAAGCGTTTACATACACACATATACTGTTGATTCTCAGTCTCGAGAATCTTATACAACTTTGGAGAATAGGCGGGAGTTGCGCAATACATATCTAACACTACAAGCCATGCATATTTTTAAATACAAACTCAATCTAAACAACATCAATATTAAAATAAATTAAAACAACTTCGTTACAAGCTTTAAATGTAAAAAATAAACAATAAAAACAGTCCTTTTAGGGGTCAGTAAATAGTGAGAGTAACGAAAATTATAGTAAGCCAAAACTATCGTTGAGAAAAATATTTGAATAAACACATGTAGAAATCAGCAAAGAAAATGGAGAAATTTAATAAAAATTACTATTCGTGATAAAAATCGTATTATGCTACAAATAGCTTTTCTCCCCTTTTTTTCTTAAATAATCAGTTACAGATTTCAAAGCACAGACAGCCTACTGGAATTTTTTATCAAGAATATTAGGCCTATTAGTTCTGTGTACAACATCGAAATATTAAAGTAAAATATGAAAGAATATACAGTGATAAGTTTGTTTGTTTGTTTGTAATTAAGCAGAAAGCTACACAATGGGCTATTTGTGCTCTGCCCACCACGGGTATCGAAACCCGGATTCTAGCGTTGTAAGTCCGCAAACATACCGCTGTGCCACTGGGGGGCGCATTGATAAGAAATTTAAAACACAATTAGCCACGCAGGTTGAATAGAGAAAGATAGTCAGGTCGTCATTTAATGCGTAAAATTCTTGCTACAATAGTCAACTGAAAAAGTGTGTTCTCTTATAAACATATCATACCAGAGTCCAGGACCGTTAGGAAAATGTTTAATGGAGGTCACATTAAAAAGGGAATAAAGTCTATTAACTTAAGCATTTGTATCAAATTTAACTAGTTTCATTTATCTCCATTACTGCATGAATATGACATATATGTATATATATATTTGTATTATAAACCTATGATGTATCCATTTTTATGATATTCAACGCGACATGATTAATTTATGAAAAATAAAAATATTGCTATTAATTATCAAATGATATAATAAACATCATTCTCTCAAGTAAGCATTTTTAGAATATTTTAACTGCCCTTCATACAATCGCTATTGTGGCAGGATAATCTTCAGCAACAACCAACAAACACGTGAACCAGACTAGGAAAATAACTACTTCTGTTGCCGCAAATTGAAGATAATCTCTAAAGTCTGTTTTCTGTTTATTTAAACTTCTTCAGCATGGGCCCGGCATGGCCAGGTGGTTAGGGCGCTCGACTCGCAATTTGTGGATCGCGGATTCGAATCCCCGTCACACCAAACATGCTCGCTCTTTCAGCCGTAGTTGCGTTATAATGTGACGGTCAATTCCACTATTCGTTGGTAAAAGAGTAGCCTAAGAGTTGGCGGTGGATGGTGATGACTAGCTGCCTTCCCTCTAGTCTTACACTGCTAAATTAGGGACGGCTAGCGTAGATAGCCCTCGTGTAGCTTTGCGCGAAATTAAACAAAAAACATTTACAGCATGGCTGGATACACTTAAAAAAGTTTATTGTTAATACGATTTTTTATTATCCGAATATATGGGATGTGAAATGCTTGATTATGAAATTGTGAAAAAATATTGAACATTAGTGTTTAGTATATAGATTTTAGGAAACCGACAACTTTTAGAAGGTAACTAGAAAAACATTTGACGTGGTAGAAAGTCAGGCATTTCTTCTATTAAATTTACTGTTCCTTGTGATCATTCAGTTCCAAATTTTAAATATATTAATTATATAATCATTGTTCTGTTCATCATATGTGTTTTCAACCGGAAAGTAAAGTATGACAAAAAATATACAGATGAGAAAAAGATTAACAGAGACAGCTGGACCTTTCATGGCTAAAAGAAAATCATTATCAAGCCGTCAAAAGCACAACAGAAAGAACAATAAAAACTGGGCGACAGAAATCAATAATCTTACAGAATCGTTCAGATGTAAAAAAGAAAAGAAACTTTAAGGCCAGTGGAGCGTACAAGAAGTTGGTCGTTTCAATGGACAGGGGGTTCAGAAAAGGAGATATTAATGTTAAGTAACATAAAAATAAAGCAGAACGGCAAAATTGTATTGAAAATACATATCTTTCTAATAACTTTAGTAAGAAAAACTTTATATATATAATAAAAGCGAAAGCACTTACATATATATATATCAAGTATATATGAAATTTAGTCATGACACTTATTATTTAACATCTTTGAATACGTTTCTACAGATACACTTGTATAAATGTTACTATGCTTCATTGTTTCTAGGATCAAGTAGCTTTGCGTGTAAAAAGGGTCTGGATGTGTAAAGTGTCTGAAAAAGCTGTAAAGGATATTTTCTTCCAAATCATTATGTTCGATTTAAAGTACACCACAGGTCTTTAAAGGTGATATTTTCATCACAATGACTATCAAACTTTTATCTTTCTCTCAGTAAGTGGCGCATGATATAACTTGACTTAGGAAGTCACTTAAATATCTTGATTCTAGCATTCAGCTCCACAAGTGATGCAAAAGATGTTCTTGATGGTAGCAGAATGCATTGGGCATTCGGATTTCTTATTGATAAGGACTTCAGCTTCTCAGAGAAGTAAAACATCCTCTCAGACTCTCTATATCCATTCATTTGGACCCCCCCTTTTAAAAATGCTAGATTCGCTCCTGATGTGTTTTTTTATAAAATTTTTGCACAAAGGTACACAAGGACTACATGTGCTGATTTCTACAAATTTAAATTCACTGTTTCGCAGCAAAATGAGGATGTTGTTGTTCAATATGTTTGTTATATTAAAACGAATTTGAACATGCAAATCAGCTATTCACATGACAAACTCAACCGATATAAAATCGCTGTGGAACGGAATGTATCAGAACTACATTTTAACATTGTTTAGTGTTTCGTAGATAGTGGGATTCCATCGAAAACTGATCATTTTTGGGAATGGTATGTAACAGCCCTTTATGACGCGAAATATTCATATACTTAGACCATAAATACCTGAATCATTTGAAGAATGAAACGGATATTAATGTTATTCCATACGAAGATATACCGGTTATGTCGCCGGATGCAGTACTTGTGGTTTACTGTGCGATCTGATTGTTTGTTGAAATGGGCACTGGGAAATGGCTGTCTTCGTAAATTAGATGGATTTTGTAAAGCAAGAAGAGAGGAGAAGTGTACTTTGGAAATGGCAGCCCTTCGATGGAGCCTTTTGTAAGTGAAACTACGCTACAGGACTATTGACAAATAACGTTCGTTAGATAGAGCATGACTGGACGTGGCGACATGGACTGTAACGACATGGTGAGGCTCCTGTTTTTTATTGTTATATATAAACCTCTCACTTTCATCCTTAGCAGTCAAATCCTCGAATATCTTGATTTTCTGCGAATCCTAACAACACGTGTGTCTGTTAACCCTTAATTGGAAAGCCACAAAAACAACATAAATCAAATGTTAAACATTTCGTCTTTTTTTGAAATATTCAGAGAAGTTTTATCACATTACTAAGTCTGATTTAGGTAATAACTGAATGTTTTCCTTATACTGTTAATTAGCGCTAACTATCTAATCCATTGAAAATATTAAGATACACATACCTACACATTCATATACATATGCATATATATACGTTACTCAAAAAATTAAGGGACAGACATTTATCACGGAAAATTAAATCTGCGTGTTATTCCAGAAACCGATATATCATTAGTTCCGTTCAGATTTCATATGTTTTTGTCATAATTCACGGTATTTTAGCACATTCCAGTGCACTACAAGTCCGTGAAAGACAGTATTTCCATTTCGACTCTAGAAGTTACCTGTCGCCGATTAGCTGATTTTATGCTCTCTACCATTTAAGTTAATGTTTCACTATTGTTTTATAACACTATTACTTGTTGTTGGTGGGCACAAATTTTCAAGGAAATTACGGACTATCAGGTCTGCTTAGGTGTAGATAACAGGATAAACACGGAGATACGTGGCAACTCATCTTGGTGTACTCACACCTTTAAATATAAAGTTGAGAAACAGTAACCAAATAACTCTAGACTATAACATCCTAGACTACCTGAATAAGGTAACGGAAACAGTAATCAGATAACTCTTTTACATCCTAAAACACATGAATAAGGTAATGGAAACAGCAGTCAGATAACTCTTTTACATCTTAGATTACCTGAATAAAATAACGGAAACAGTAATCAGATAACTCTTTTACAGCCTAGACCACCTGAATAAGGTAATGGAAACAGCAATCAGATAACTCTTTTACATCTTAGATTACCTGAATAAAGTAACGGAAACAGTAATCAGATAACTCTTTTACAGCCTAAACCATCTGAATAAAGTAACGGAAACAGTAATCAGATAACTCTTTTACAGCCTAGACCACCTGAATAAGGTAACGGAAGGACAACTTTATTCGGACATTTTTTTTTAGAACAGCGAAAATGACAGAAGCGTCATCTGGTAGCTTTACTCAACATATTTTGCTTCTATCGTGCAATGATCGAAGATATCATGTTAAACCAGCTAGGTATGAACACTGCTGAAATTACTACTTTGGTAGTGATTCAGTTATAGTGTGAAGGGGCATCAGAATGGATGGACGTGCAGATCTCAATGTGCTTTCAAGAGGGATGAATTTATTGCTGGAAGATATATTGAAGTGGCGTTATATCCAGTTGTAAAACTTTTCGCCGATTCCGTCGTTATAGGTTTTGTATAACGTAGAATATTGCCAATGAGGCACATTGCCAGGATTTTAATGGACTATTTTGAACTTTAGATGTCAGGGGTTGGCTAGCAAGAAGTCCTGATTTAAACCCCATATAGTGTCTCTGGAGACTTCTTAGATATTGTATACGTCCCCTTCTTAATCCAAGTGGCTACAGGATGTTATAAAGATTGGCAGAGAGCTGACTGATCAATGTGGGACTGGTTCTTCGTAACACCGTCTGCTGCAAAAGCTCTGTTAAAACTGGGGGGGGGGCGCTCGTTGTTTAGTATCTGTCGTTAGTAAATGTGAGTCTTTGAAACAGTTTTCAATTAGACCCTAACTCTAATTACTTTCATTTCGAAGATTCTCATGTTCCAAGAGTTGCAATTAGAGACATTTTGAAGATGTTCATGTTCCAAGAGTTGTAATTAGAGACATTTTGAAAATGTTCATGTTCCAAGAGTTGTAATTAGAGACATTTCGAAGATGTTCATGTTCCAAGAGTTGTAATTAGAGACATTTCGAAGATGTTCATGTTCCAAGAGTTGTAATTAGAGACATTTCGAAGATGTTCATGTTCCAAGAGTTGTAATTAGAGACAAATTGAAACTATACGGATTCATCGGCGCTTTTTAAAAATTTATTACAATTATAAAATTAGTTTCAGCTGTGTTATTGTTTTTTTTTTAGAAATAATTTAACAATACAATTTCGCCTCTTCGTTTTTCTGGAGCTGGTTACAGTGATATCAGGGTAAACAACATTAAGAATTGATGTATAGAAACGCGTTATCCGCAGCCTCATCTATTATTTTCATTTTAAAAAACGCTAACCATAAATCTTTGGCTTTTGTCTAGTTTATCAGGAAATTTCTATACAATTTCCGCAAATATGAGAATGACGGGTAAAAAGCAGTTTTCTTGCTGATAATCTTCAAACGTGTATTAATAGTTTATGTTTGTTACCTTTAGAGATCTATCAATACATTCCAATCAAAATTATTAATGGACAACATACTATATTTGAAACGTACCGACCATCTTGACAAAACAACGTTCTGTAGATATTGATGAAATTGAAACTTATTAACTACTTTTTTGTTGCTTTAGGCAATGTATTATTTACCTGAGGTTTTTATGTTTTGTGCGTGTTTTAAATAAATTACTCATTTGTGTTTATACTTCACATTTCACAAGACAAGACGGAAAAAAAACTTCAGTAAAAATATTGATTTATTGTTTTCTTAGTTCAAAGATATATCATGGGGTATCTGTCAACTGAAGAATTGAACCCCGGATTTAGTGTTTTTAGTCTGTAAATTTACCTCTGATCCACCAGGAGACGAAATATTTGCTCCAAGAAAATATATATATATATAATAAATAATTCACAGTGTAACAGATATTAATATTTGTAAACAACTATATTGTATACTATTTTTAATTTCAATTCTGACTTAAAATATATATAATTATATATTTTGTTAAACAAGACCGATGTCTGTAGGTTTACTTTC
>NW_013665939.1:145435-195748 GCF_000517525.1 Limulus polyphemus | reverse complement strand
AGGCGTTAATTGGTGGAGTGTTGTATTGTGGCTTGGGGGTTTCTCGCCAAGATATATACAACATATATATACAAATTCTTAAACTCTTTTATGATTATGTGGATAACTTGTAATCTTGAGGGAGTTTAACGCTATAATTGTGGTTTCAATTCCTACCGTTGACAAAGCGTAAATCAACGTCTTAAAAACACAAGAGTATACTACAGTATCAAGTTGGAAGCAACACGTCTACCCAATGTTTTATCGTCAGTAGTACTAGACAAGTTTGATAGAAAACAGTTACAGATAATAGTTTAAAAACGGAAAATTCATTACATAGCATTATCATCAATATCACTTATTTATTGTGCATGAATTCAAGAATCAGTTAAGTATATATGTCGCATTTCATGTTTGAGATTCGCTAAACTAGCGTCTTATGAAAAGACTACATTAAACTGTGAATTACGGAATTTCAAGCTTTGTTTTATGAGTGATTTTGTTTGTTTGAAGTTAAGCACAAAGCTGCACAATGGGCTGTCTGTGCTCTGCCCACCACGGGTGTCAAAACCTGGTTTCTAGCGTTGTAAGTCCGCAGACATATCGCTGTGCCACTGGGGGGCTTTATAAGTGCTTAAACACTAGAATTATTAACAACAGAATCGCCTCAACTTTTTTCACGATCATGGTTAACTAAAATCGGTTTTTAATTGGGTTGTATAAAAAGGATTGAAGTTTTTCTGGTTGGTGTAGAAATATATAGAGCGCACAGTAACGTTTTCAAAACCTGAAGGTCAGTAGTTACTACTTAATATTTCAGTTTGTTAACCAAGTATTTACTTTTCATTTTCAAATAACCAACACCGAAAAAACTATTTCACTATTTCTACCATATTGTGAAAATATGAGATTAAGTTAAATCAGCTTAATTAAGTCATATTGTTAAAAAAAACTCTCATCTGTTATTCTCCAGTTTTACGCTTCGAAATTTCTCAACAAAATAACGAAAGTTTAATCAAATGCATAAACAAATAAATAAAATTGTGTTGCTCTGATTTTTTTTAACACAATTGAAAGATTTGATCAGTTTTAATTCAAAATATAAAAGGTGAAAGACATATCCAAATTCTTAAATTAATTTGTCCTTTGGACGTTTGAACTATGTTTCTTTTTGTGAAGAATTATGAAGTATATGAAAACGTTGCGTTACCAGATTTTTCTTCGCGCGTTTTCGCGTTTTATATCATCACTATGACTATTATCCTTCATGCCCCCCCCAGTGGCACAGCGGTATGTCTGCGGACTTACAACTCTAGAAACCGGGTTTCGATACCCGTGGTGGGCAGAGCACAGATAGCCCATTGTGTAGCTTTGGGCTTAACTTCAAACAAACAAATTATCTTGCATAAGATGTGCGTCCTTTATGAGCGAACTTGATGTTGTTCATTGTAACGTTTTCATCTTTTGAAACTTAGCCGTATTGAGCAATAACAAACACATTTATTGAGTCGTATGTCTTAGAGTTGTAACAGAGAAAACCAATAATGCGTCGTTTTCTTTCTTACTTCCTGTAATAGCAATAAAGAGGCAGGTCATTAGTGAGAAATCTTTACTTCTTCCGATGGATATCATTGTTTCTTCTTTTTTTTAAAAAAAAGAAGAGATTTAGGAAAGGACAAAGTGTCTTTAATCCCAGTGTGTTGTTCTATCCTCAGTAAATTACTTTTTGATTGTATATTATTCGTAGGTTATTACTGTGCAATTCTGTGTGTAAAGTAAATTTCAGCTAAATTATTTTTCTTTAAAGCAATATCAATGATGTACGAGGTTGTAGAGAAAACTAACCTGGCACATCAGATCGATTAATTATGTAAAGACAGAATATTTAGGGTTTGTTTCTTCATGCCATATTTAAACAACATCTGGTCATTCCCTACATTTTATTCTAGTTTCATTTAACCAGCTGGAACGCAGCTTAAAGTTCTGGTTTTTTCCCTTATTGTGTGTTTTTGGACAAAAGTAAATAGCGGTGTCTACAAACTCAGTATCCTACTCTTCTAGACATCAAAATGCACTTACTAATGTTCAATAATGCTCAGAATCAAATATGTTCCATTAATCAGTTGGGTTTACGTGACAAGTCACGTGATAAACGAAACTTTTATCTAAGTCACGTGGTAGGTGACGGCGGAGAGCACTTGTGAATTATCAAGCTCATTAATGAATCAATGTTTATAAAACCTGGTACCTAGTATTGTTAAACAATTTGCTCGAATCTTAGTGAAATTGATGAATAGTGTTGGGAAAGAAGCCTTCATAACCTACGGCACAAGTTAAAACTTTATAAACATTAAGAACAGGTTCTAAGTCAACAGAGGCTAGATTATTTACCATAATACCTTGTTTCAATTATACTTGTGATTTTTGTATTGCCATTTTGAATATGCTAATGAAGAGAAGCTAAAAAACAAAACAAAGTAAAATCATCATTTTCCATTTCATTAGTTCTAAGATAATTACATATAATAAATAAAACACAACGTTAAAATGAGTACATAATCAAAAATATATTTAATTAAGACCAATATATAGTTTCCAAAAAGTTGACTTTAGATGTTTCTACATTAAAACGGCATCATCAAGAGTGAATTGAAAGATGTGATAACATGTTTATATATTAAAACATCATCAGGAGTGAATTCGATAACTTGGGAACATGTTTCTACATTAAAACATCATCAGGAGTGAATTCAATAACTTGGGAACATGTTTCTACATTAAAACAGCATCAGGAGTGAATTCAATAACTTGAGAATATGTTTCTACATTAAAACATCATCGGGAGTGAATTCAATAACTTGGGAACATGTTTCTACATTAAAACATCATCATGAGTGAATTCAATAACTTGGGAACATGTTTCTACATTAAAACATCATCAGGAGTGAATTCAATAACTTGAGAATATGTTTCTATATTAAAACATCATCAGTAGTGAATTCAATAACTTGAGAACATGTTTCTACATTAAAACATCATAAGGAGTGAATTCAATAACTTGAGAACATGTTTCTACATTAAAACTACATCATCAGGAGTGGTATGTCATATTTATAATATTAACTAGGTCGTGCGACCTATGTATTGTTTTTTACAATACTTGCATAACTTTTTGAGGAAGGCTCGCCACATTTTTTGTACAGATATTCGCTGGACCTTCGTCTCTATTTAATAATTCATGATCTTTCTGTACTTTATTATTTAAAATCTAAGGTACCTGTTCTTTGTCCGGGTTATGAACTTAAACAAATGTATGGGTAGATGCTATGATAAACAACACAAAAATCCTAACTTTCATACAATTTATTTATAACATAACATATTATTACAGTATTCATCATTATTATTTCACCAAAAGTTTTATATAAGTTTTAAAAACTCATTATGTATATACTTAAAACATGGTGTACACTGTGCCATGGTCAGGGTGACTTTGTAAGAAGACGTAGCTGCTTAAGCAATGGCGGTAGCAGTGCTTTCTGTTACCCGCTTTCGACACCCAGTTCTTAATGTTCTTCCACAGTGTTCCACGTGATTAATCAATTGACGCAGGGGTATCTTACGGGTCAAAGTAGGAAATGGGTAGAAACTTCAGCTGAGTTTATGTATTATTGCAATAGTGGCAACCTTTTTATTCCTATTGCATTCTTCCGTAGGGAGTGCATGCGCATTCTCTGATATATAATATATAATAACGTTTTTGTTGTTGTAAGGACGTGGCATCATCTATGAATGTAGTTAACGTTAACTTGCATCAAACATAATAAATGCTCAATAACAACAATAATGGGGAAGGGGGTTAGGAACCTCCATTAAAATGCCCCTTGTTCCAAACTATCATCCCACAAAGTTTGGTTGAGACTGGCCCAGCGACCTAGGAGTAGTTAGATAACGGACAGACAGACACACATATTTTGTGCTTTATATATATATAGATAAGGATTAACGAATATTGTTGGCTCTAATACCTTATGACTGAACCAATATTGCCACATTTGGAGGCATTTGATGTTAATAATTTTAAAGCTACCATATATTGGATGCTCGCGGTTTATCATGCGAATTTTAGGAATTGCTCCATTTGAAATCTATATATATATATGCCAGATTCTCTGGGGCGTCTTACCCGTTGATTACATAGAAATACCATGCTCAGGTTTCACACGCACTTTAGCCTCAACCCCCTAGGTTGGGGTTTCATATTGATGAAAGTGTGAACGAGGTATTTTATGTTCATGCTAAAGAGGGATATAATTTAGTGGCGTTTTAAACGAGGAAATATTTTTTCTTGTTTGTTTGGAGTTAAGTATATGAACTGCGCTAACTGGATCGATCCCCGATAGTAGCATTACAAACCCTCAAATCTACAGCTGAACAGACGGGGAGGGGGGAGGAAGAAGAAGAAAATAATTTTTAAATGAGATAAAATATCGCAGGACCATCTTACAATTAAAATCCTCATTTTACGAGTAGCTTAACTTTATTGGTTCTTTCTTTCAGAATTTTTGGGCAAATATTCACAAAATATTATCTATTAATAGCTGTCCTTAATTTTGAAGTGATAGTTTAGAGAACAGAATCGACCGCCTATTTTTGGGTTACCTTTGTCTGACAGAATGGTAGGATTTGACCGTCTTATTATAACACATTCATAATCCTAAAACGCGGAACACATTTTTTCGACAACGGACTGCGAATCATGAACTTTTATATACAAAGTCCGAGCACGTTAAACATTAGGCCTAGGTCGACTAATCAACTTTGTAATACTTGGTTCAGATATCTGATTTATTCAACTTGTATATGTGACTATGATGATTCATTACTTTATTCCTTAGCACCAGTAGTTAACGAGGCAACATCAGCAACCAATTTTTCTGCACGTCATTTCACTGTGGATATTTAGTTACAAAAGACCACTATTCTACCCTTGTTGATGATAAGCATCTTTTATTATTTTTAATTCTACTTCTGATATTATGAGGCCACTTCACACTTCGCTAGATTTTCTAACGTTTGTTTTGGCGGTGAGAGCTGTTTTTAAGAAGTTGCTTACTCTGTCATAAACTACAGAATTAAGAGCCTTGTCACCATCTTTCAAGCTCGCAAAAAAAGCTGCTAAACAAGTTTTAACTGGTTCGAAAACGTGATTCACTTGGATATCGCTTACTGTCACTTCTGTTTTCCTTTCATGTTCAATACATATTGTATTTTCAGGGCAACATCACTCTACATGTGACTTTTATGCCTTAGTGCTTACTATTCTCCAGTTCCTTCAAGCAGTTAGTAATATTGTTGAAATTCCTGTGGAATAAGACGAGACAAAGAACAAATAATGACGTTATTTGGAATATTTTTTTTTAGTTTTCGCCACTATAAAGCCATCTATAGTTCACTACCATAGTGAATCATTGAAGGTTCATAAAGCCTTTTTAAGTAGGTTGGGTTAATTCAAATATTGACCTTAACATTGGAATTCCTCTCAACCCTGTTTAGCGGTAATAATTTATATTTTAATCTATTATGCTTCTCCAAGTAGGATAAAACTACCGAATTTAATGTTTCCTCAAGATTACGGGGTAGAATCTCTCTTATATGAACACTAAGCAGCTCCACCTTATACTGCTAAAAACCGAATTTCGACACTCGTGGTGGGCGCAGTACAGATAGCCCATTTTTCAACTTTGCGCTTTATATTGTCTGATAATTTTATTGATCAACTTCCTTCTCATACTTTTCTAAATGTTGTCATCAGACAGATTATGTATTAATTATTTGTTTATAATTATATTTTCATCAATTCATAAATTTATGCCTAACAGTGTAGTTTACTAATTACATCTATTCTAACTGATTCGCCCCCCCCCCCCAGTGACACAGGGGTATGTCTGCGGACTTACAACGCTAAAATCCGGGTTTCGATACCAGTGGCGGGCAGAGCACAGATAGCCCATTGTGTAGCTTTGTGCTTAACTTCAAACAAACAAACATCTACCTGATTCAAATAAGTTTTTTATGATCAGGTTTCTTTCTTTATTGTTTAAATTAATTTGACTGTTTTCCAGTTACCCAAATATGTATTGCTGGTGTTAGTTTTAACAATACAGCATTTGTCAGTTATCACTCTGTCTTACACGAAATGAGCACAAAGCCTAAAACACATTTATGTGTTTTCGTTACATTCGTATCCACAGCTGCAATAATTGCAATTACTTTAGAACTCTCAATTTTTTTAAGATTCATTACTATACGTTCGTAAAACTAATAAATATTAAAAGTTTGATTAGATTATATATTCCAGTAATATAAGTAATTTGTTTTGTTTATTATATACAAACAGTAAACAAATACATAAAATATTACCAAAAGTAATGGGATAGTAAGAAAATAAGCAGAGTCATTACTTCACAATAGTTTATTACATTTCCAATAGACAACAGTCATAGCTTGGACACTTTATATCAAACTTCAGATGTAATATTGCAGCATAACTTCGCCAGAGCAAATGCTATTTCAGTACTGGATCATGATTTGTTGACTCCAACCTTCAAACGGAGTTCCAAGACGTCCTAAAATGGTTCGATTGGGTTTAAATCGGGTTTGTCGGCTGGTCGTTGCCAATTTTCAAGGTTATATTCTTGAACCAGTTCTTATCAGACACAAAAGGATGCATTGTCATTTCTGGTGACCGTAAAGGCCCTCACCATAGCTTTGCATCAAAGTTTGTAATGCAGCGCTTTCCACTATGTCAATATGACATGAGACATTTATCCTTTTTCTTCGTCGCAATCAAAGGACCCAGTCTATAGAATGAACAACAGGCCTAAACCACAATGCTTCCTCTATACCTTTCACCATTCAACATTTTGCATTCAGGTTTGTAATCCATGGCAAGTCAGCAAAAGCTCTTCATGAAGTCCAATGCAGTCACTGTCTTCTTGGGTGATGAATTTAATATCATATTCGGTTAAGCTCTTCTGGCCCGACATGTCAAGCATTTTGGCAAACTAAAAGTAAAATACCTAAAAATTTATAATTCAATTTCCATTATGTCATATTTCTTTCATACAACGCAGGAACAAATAGGAACAACTATTAATGTTAAATGTGCTCAAGTTCAAGCTTTCCACATTATTGGGCAACAAACTGGAATAGACTCACCCAAAATGTGTTTATCTGTTTTGTGTTTCTTTTAAAAGTTTCGCTCAAATTTACATAAAACTATATGTGCTAATTTTAAACTGATATAGTAGAGAGAAGGCAGCCAGTCAATAGCACCCACCGCCAATATGTTGGTTACGCTTGTCTGACCAAATATTGGGATTAGTCGCCAACCTTATAGCGCATCCACAGCCCCAAAGCATAGAACACATTTCTTTGCAGGAACTGGCTGCGAACCATGAACCTTCGAACTCACAATTTGAACAAACTAATCACTAAGTTTTGCTTAGTGTTTCACATTATATTGAAACAAATAGTTCCAGACACCCGATGTCATTGCTATTGTGTGGACGCCTTTTACAAGCTGGTGAAAGTATGAGTATAATTAATTGATTTGTCATTGTACATTAGCATTAGGCCTATTAAATTTTAACATCGAATTATATATTTAGTTCCTTAGATATCTTCAAGAATTAGAAGAATGTATAATATAATACTCCAACCACACTTTTTTGCCTTATCCATTGCCGACGACGCGTTTTCCTCTATCCAGAGCTCATCAGGCCGGCTGGGATACAACACAGTAGTGGTCGGAACACTACTTACATTAGATATTTGTTACAACAACAACTGTTATGGTGTGAACGTCTTTTGAAAGTGGGCGAAGCATGATTATAACTAATTGACATGGATAACCTGTAAGTCGTTCGATTGCAGAAATTTTTGTGTTCTCTTCTGTTACTTTAACATGAAATACGGAAATATATAAATCCCTTTTATCGTCTGATATTAACATTAAGCGAACGTTTAGCTCTGTTGTAACATTAGCTGTCAGGATAATCCATAGTATTTAAAACTAAACAAATAATAACGAATTTAGCTTCTAATAGTAGCTACCATTTATCCATATTACTCTCAAGTAAATTAGTGATTAGAAAAACTTAAAAACTTAGAAAAAATTAATGTTTATTGATAATCCGGTTTCCTAAATTAAAAACTTGTTTCTTTGTATTCAGGGGGGTTCTATATCTATTTTAACTTATGTTTATTCTGCAGTATTAATTTAGATAATTTCAAAATTGAATACTTAGTATCTTATTTAGCGACAAACTAAATATGTTCTTACATGTTTTACAGAAAATCGCGAAGGTTTAAAATGTCTATGTCGCTTCAATACGTTCCACTGTGGAATCAATTAACGAGATTGAAAATGACACCTACTAAAGTATGCGAATAGGAGTTTATTACAGCTTAAAGCAAGTAATATGAACCTATTTTATACCAACATCTAACATTAACCTTTTATGTTGGGTTTTGTTTTCTCAAACCATTTAAATAAGTTTTAAGCCTGGGGTTAAGTTAAAAATAAATATTGACCGAGAATTATTTCAAAATTTTGGGGAAGTGACTAAGTCCAGGTTTTGTAAGTTTGTTTGTAGTTGAGCACAAAGCTACACAATGAGATATCTGTGCTGTGCCCATCTCGAGTATCGAAACCCGATTTTTAGCGTTATAAGTCCGTAGATATACCGCTTAGCCACTGGAGGCAGTTTTGTAAATAAGAATTTGTTTGTTTTGTCACAAAACAGTTCTTTAGCGTTATAAGTCTGTAAACTTACCGCTGTCCCGTTAGACAAGAAACCCTTTTCATTTTTCAGAAATATGTGTTTAAATTTAAAATAATTTTTGCACGTGATACGCTAGCGAAATTAATGTTACTCTTCTATCAATTCATATTTGTTATATTATCGGAAATGTATTTACAAATGGTTTTTACAATAAAATATGTTTGTCTCTTTTATAGTTTCATCAGAAAGTTTTCAATGCTCGCTAACTGTCAAGCCAGGCGTGACTTAAAGGTTAGCGTGCCCTGTCTGTGAATCCGGTGGTCTACAATTCGTGGCCAGTTGCCTCAAACCGTGCTCACATTTTGGGGCCATGCGTATGTTATAGGAGAGACAATCAAAGGCCACTATTCGATTAGAGTAGGTCAATAGTTGACGGTGGATACTGTTGACCAGCTACCTTTCTTCTGGTCTATCAGTAAAAAATATGGAATAACCCTTAGATAGCTTTGCGAGAATATTTGAAACAAATGAAACACCAAATAATCACTTACTATTTCATAATTTCCTCTGTTTCGTACGTCGATATTATTTCCCACCTTTAGTTTTGTTAAATATTCTTCTAATTTTTTTAACCAGAAAAAAATTAAATAATAAAAAAATGCAGAAAAATAATTACTTCTGATAGGAAGGAAATGATAATAGTATAATATATATATATATATATATATATATTGTTACAAAACGAGACTTTGTTTGTAGCTAAGCACAAAGCTACACAATGAGCTATCTGTGCTCTGCCCGCCACGGGTATCGAAACCCGGTTTCTAGCGGCATAAGTCCGCAGAGATACCGTTGTGCCACTGGGGGGGGGGGGGCAGAAAACGGGACACAGTTTCTGTTACCAGCATAAATCAATTAATGTATATTTTATTAAATTAAAGAGGGATCTGTTTAGTTGATACCTATTCAAAGTTCTACTTATTATATAAATAAACCCTACTTTAGGAGCATGGTTGTATAGTTAGATCTAATTCACTAGTGATTTCTCATGATTTTTCTATACTTCACGGGAGATCATTTTGTATGTTCCATACATTTTAGAAAGAATAGTTTTATAAACAACTATGATTCGCAAGTGATTTTGCACACACTATTTTCTACTTGATGGGTGGATAATTTTATAAAGAAGGGTTGTTTTATAGTTGATCAATAGATAAACAATATATCTATTTTAACAAGGAATAATCTATACTCTACGAATAATCGTTTTATTAACAAACTACCTCTCATGATGTCTTTGTTAAAACAAACTCAACTTCACAAGGAATCATTGTACAGGAAAATTATATTTTACGAGTGATCGTTTTATAAACGTTATTTACTTCATGATTCGTTTGAAGAAAGGTAATATGTGAATAACAAGAGCACCTTCATAAACAACCCACTTCGCGGTATATCGTTATATAAGTAATCTCTACTTGAGCGTTATGTAAGAAGACTCTCCTTCACGGGGGATCAATTTAACATAGAATATCTAATTTAAGAAGAAAGGTTCTCTCAAACAATCCTCCCTTTACAATAAATATTTTCCAAGGAAGCTCTTCTGTACGAGGGATGGTTTTTAAAATAATTCCTACTGTACAATGGATATTTTAATAGGCAATTCCCACTTCACTGGCTATCATTTCATAGACAATCTTTACTTCAATGTACAATTTAACAGACACGTTCTACTCTTTAGTGAAAATTTTATAGAAAATACAATAGCTTACAAAGAATCTTCAGTTCATGAGCTAGAGAGAAAGAGAGAGAGTTATATAAAAAATTTCCAGAAATTTATAGGCAATCTTTATGTCAAGAGGAATAATTTTGTAAGGAATTATTATGGAATTCCTAATTCGTCGTGGGTTGCTTCTTCCAGGGAAACCCTTTTTTTTTTTTTTTCAAGAGAAACTCTTTTCTAGTTAATTCCTTCTCGAGGGCTATCTCTATAGAGAATCACTATTATATGATGGATGGTTTATAAAAAAAAAGTTATATTACTTTTCATCACAATCAGTTGAAATTCGAATTTCTTGGCTGTTCTAGTGCGCATCAAAGGTTTGTTTTTAAGTTATAAATTTTATACAACAGACACAAACTCGATTCTAAACAAAAAAGTAACAATCTGACAGCAGAAGAAAAGAAGATGAAAAGTCATCACTAGAAGGAAAAAAATGAGCACCTCTTTCTGCTGATGAAATCTCAATGTACCAGCCATTCATACTTTTTTTTTTTGATAGACATACAGTTGGTTACCCACATGACTATAGTAAGAAGTGAGCAGCGATTTTAGATCTCAAGCATTGATGTCTGTTACGAAAAGGAACTATATAATGTTTGATACTCTAAGCCGCCACGTAAGAATATATTACGAGAAAAAATGTATTCAATGTGTTGGAAAATGCTACATAATATCATATTATTACAGTAGACAAGAAATGGTATATTGATAATTTATTGTTACGCTGAAGATTGATACATTACACATGTTTGAGTATAATTCTTTAAAATCTATATATATAATGTTAGACGTTATTTAAAATATATACAGTTTCGGAATTATTTAAGGAAATTTTCGCAAGAATAATTAAAAAATTGATGTGAGCATTAATTAACCTGTATAGTTATTTGAAAATCACCTTAGCTTCCAGTCTTTATCAGAAACAAAATAACTGCATAAATAAGATAAGCTAGATGATATAAAATTTCCACAGCAGGAAAGTAAAATGAAAAATAAAATTTGTAATTATTCTAATTATTTTTAAAAGCTTCATTCTATCCACCGGCAAAAGATGAAATTAAACACTAGAATCTGGAAGGCCCTTCTGCCTTTATGGCTAGGTAATAGAAATTTTGAACTTTTTATGTCGACGTAAATATATCTATTGAAATGGTTTCTAGAGTTGACATTTCTACCAAAATTTGGTTCAAGAAAAGCAGTTCTAAAATGGCAGTGAAAATGTTCCAGACTATCATTAGAAACTTGCGTAGTCAAGCTATGTTTTTACCATATAATCTTGCACAGAGAACACGAAAAAAAGATATTATGAAACTTATCATTTTCTCTCTACTATATAACGAGCATACAGTAAGCATAATACAATGTATCTTTCCTTCGCATCATCGCATATATCTTATAGCTAACATGCAATAAACCATCTGATATCCTTTTAGATTTTTTATATATTTCACATACCATTTCCTTTCAGTTTCTAATCGAAATATAATAAACAAAAATAAAAATAACTATTCTTGAAGGTTAACAATGAAGCACAAAAATAACGCTAGAATTAACATAAATGGGCTCATATAATAATATACAAGTTTCTTTAGTATTGTAGTATTCTTATCTCGAGAACTCGAGGCAATGTTTAGTGATTGTTTAGCAATGTAATGAATGTAGTTAAATTGTATAATGTCAGATAATGATTGTTTAAAATGTGAGTAAGATAGTTAAAGTGTGTCATTCCAAATAGTCATTATTATTTAAAGAAAATTCCACATCGTTACTGTGATTAGCACAAATTAATATCTCAGGCGTCACCAACACGACCAATGTTTGGAATGATAAAGTTTAACCATCTTGTTCACTTTGTTAAATAATCCCTCTTTCAAATGATGTGGTTAAACTACATTTTTTAAACAATATTTATTTCTAATAAGATGGTTAAACGTTTTTAACATTTTTTTTCTCAAACTCAGAAGTTGAAACAGCGACCTTCCAAGTATCCTCTGAAGATATGTCTGAAACTGTAATTAGATTGTGAAGAATTCGGCACAAGCTAAAATTGATTAATTTTTAATTACACTTTTTCCTAAATATGAGGAACAAGATCGATCTTATCAGTGGTTACCTTTTGAATAATAATTATTCCCAATGTGAGTTGCATGAACAGAATGTTAATTCACTGTATATCCAATGAGCTTATCTAACTTCCAAACACGTAATCACTACACTATATTCTCTGATTACATTTTAATAGTTAAACAACTGTATATTAACTCCAGGATTCCGTGGTATAACCATTTGTTTCTTTTCTACTTTGAATGACTTTAACTGTATGGCTAAAGAAAGGATCACATAATGCTTGCACTTGTTTCGAATGTAAAGTAGTTATTAGTTCATATTCTATTACTTTTACAATTACAAAGTAGGATATTTTTTGCGGTAAAACATTCAAACAGCTTGCTTATTTTGCAGCTTATATGACTGTTGTTGAAACATGTAAAAAAAAAGAAGGGCAATTGATTATGTCACTCAACACCTCTAGCAGCAACGTTTAGCAAAACTGAAAGCAGCTTTACCATGATCAATCTATGAGAAAACAACTGATCAAATTTCGTTTCTGGTTGTGATTTTTTAGCCACTATGTGTACATTATAGAAGTCGAAATTTTGTGTTGTTTGAACTACACAGAGACTTAATTTAGAATCTTTTTTTAACAGACGCAAAATATTCAGCGCGTAAGTATCATATACTGTTTAAAAATTGTCCAATCTATCAGGAATGAATGTTCTTTGAGATTCAGATTAATTTCTTATTAGATAAATTAAAGAGCTGGCTATACAACTAGAAAATTTAAATTTTTATTCTTGCTTTAACGATGAAGATATATCCTCATGTCTTTATCCTCTCGTTTCGGAAAAAAATGACAATGGAAAAATAATTAAAGTATCACTGATGATACCAATGAATAACAAGTGTGCTTCGAATTACAAGATACATAGGCAATATGGATTTAAAAATTATATTAATAGACGTGAAGGGAAAGATTAGATTTATATAAGGCACTCATTAATATAATGAGTTATACGTGAATTTTTCAAGAAACTTCCATATAAAAGCATTAATTTAGAGTTACTAGTGTTGTTGTTCTATGTATCGCTTAAGGAAATGTGTGCTAACTTTCAAAGATCTTTTGATCAAGTACTCAAACATAATTTTGAAGTTTCTAAACACGACTTTATTCTAGAACTGTTTGTTGCTGGAATTTCGTAATTTGTAAAACAACAGGTTATAATTTGTTTTTACTTGTAAGGCATATTTGTATCATTGTTGATTATGCTGTAAATAGGGATTTATGTAGTATGATTTAGAATACCTTAGCTGTCGGATGATAACATTTTGATAAGAATATTCTTAACGAATGCTGTTCCGCAAGGCGTAAGAAGAAAAACTTGGATAAATGATAATAAAGAGTAAACTGAGACGTTTAAATGAACACGTTTTCTAGTATATTTTCTGTAACACAGTCTTTAATGTCTGACGAAGGGCGTCTGCTCGAAACGTCGCAGAAAAGAAACTAGAAAAAGTTTTCATTTACACGTGTCAATTACTATTCTATATTATAATTTATCCAAATTAATAGGAAAATGCTTCTTATGTGCATGATGCCACTTCACAATAAGGTTGAACATAATTTAAATCACACCATTCATTACTTGAGCCAAAAAATAGTAATGCGATTTAAATTTATATGAGTCTTACTATGATGTTAGATCACATACATGTTGCTATTAAGATTTGACATTCAACCATACACTTTATCTCATTCTACTGATATTCCTTCATTTCTACAACTTTAAATCAAAATCGTGTTGGTTACTACATCACAACTTAATGCTAAAGCGTATTGGTTACTTCATTACAACTTGATGCTAAAGCGTGTTGGTTACTAGATTACAAGTTGATGTTAAAACGTGTTGATTACTACATTACAAGTTGATGCTAAAGCGTGTTGGTTACTACATTACAACTTGATACTAAAACATGTTGATTACTACATTACTTCTTGATGCTCAAACATGCTGATTACTACATTACAACTTGATGCTAAAGCGTGTTGGTTACTACATTACAAATTGATGCTAAAACAAGCTTGTTACTACGTTAAAATTTGATGCTAAAACATGTTGGTTACTAGATTACAACTTGATGCTAAAACGTGTTGATTACTACATTACAAGTTGATGCTAAAACAAGCTGGTTTAGTACATTACAGCTTGATGCTAAAATATGCTGTTTACTACGATACAACTTGATGATATCGAGTGTTAGTTATTATATTACACTTGATGCTAAAACTTGTTGGTTTCCACATTGCCCTTTATCCTGTCATTGTTAGTATTTAAAAACTAATATTCAAATATTGGTACATCATCGTTCTTAAAGCAAAGTTGACTATTTTTAAAGATTAGGTTTTACTTTATAAACAGAGATTTATTTAACTTGTGATATACTAACGGTAAATATTTTAGTGAGAGTATCTCATACCTAACGAGAATTAGGTAATTACTACTTTTATAATTTCTTTTAGACTGAGCCCAATAAAATGCTAGCAGAGAATGTGCTCCACTCTATAATTGGAGACAGCTCTATATAACTAATTTGATTATTGTGATCATTGACATAAAATCTTGTTAACGTCATATTCTTCTAACATAACTTTCCTTCGGTATTAAACTTTTGATTTAGCTTAATAAACCTACAAAAAGTATTTACGATGCACAGAAAACTTAATTATACTTCATATTTCATTACAGACAAAGATAAGTTGTTGGTCTTCACAAGATTTGCTTTATTTGTGCACAACTTTTGGAAAATGCTTTTGTGCAGAACGTTAAAAATATAGCTTTTAACACTTCAATGGCACGAATACCGCTGGGAGTTTCTCGTCGAAAAGTCCATTATATAGATAGATAAACTACTTAGTTATATGTTCCACGTGTATGTTTTATAACATAAGTTTCACGTAACGTGATGCTACAAAACAGCTGTATCTATGCTACTAGAAGATAAGGTATGTTTACTGTCTGTGTCTAAGTTAGCAAGTCATGCGTATAGGTAAAACATATATAAATCTTAAACAAAAATTAATAACAGATAATTATGTATTGTTCAGGTTGTTAGTTGCTGAAGTATAGAATGTATTTAAATCCCAAGGGTAAATCATTTTGGTTATAATTATTTCTTATAATAAATCGTTTCCCTATGACAGCTGTCCTGCAGGTTCATCTAATACGTTATATTTAATAAAAGTAACAATACTATCAGATGGTTTACTGTATTACATGTGTATACAATGCTAACAATGTTATCAGATGGTTTAATGTATTATACGTCTCGGGAATGCTAACAATGTTATCAGATGGTTTACTGTATTACATGTGTATACAATGCTAACAATGTTATCAGATGGTTTAATGTATTATACGTCTCGGGAATGCTAACAATGTTATCAGATGGTTTACTGTATTACATGTGTATACAATGCTAACAATGCTATCAGATGGTTTAATGTATTATATGTCTCGGGAATGCTAACAATACTATCAGATGGTTTACTGTATTACATGTGTATACAATGCTAACAATGTTATCAGATGGTTTACCGTATTATATATATTTCGATAATTTTAACAATACTACATGATAGTTTACTGTATTACATATTTCGATAATGGGGATATAGACGTAAATATAGACATAAACGTTTCATTTTCAAGTATTGACGCAAACATCTGTACATTTTTCAATCTTTGTAAAGAAGATTATATTGTAAATACCATCCATTCTCTTGCTGTATGTAGTATTCACGGTAAAACGTGTAGTATCTAACATATTTCAAATTATTTTCTCGTCAAATTCATCTGCGTAAAAATCTTGCTTAATTCTTGATTTTGCTGAGCTAACACTAGAAGTTTATGGCGTTTAATTTTATCAGTTAGACGTTCTAAAAGTTGATTGACGATACATTTTTGTATAATGAATAAACGTAATTCACGTGGATAATTATATCTGAATCAATAGCCTATATTCAATAACTGATGTATTCAACGGACAATGCCTTAATTTCTAATGTGTGTCTAAAGTTGAAATGATGTTTTGTGTTACAACCTAAATGTCGTGACGCATACGTTTCAAGTGCTAAACTTCTTAGACAGGATGATTCAACACAATGGAAGAAGAAATAGACATGAAGTGTCTGCCGATCCACCGAGTTCTAACTGTTAGTGTGACTTGCCCACGTTTCTCTGGGGTGCTGTTCATAAACACATAAAAACTTTCTTCTCAGGTAACAACAATTAGTCCATCGAGAAAACTCGGGATAACTCTTGTGGCCCCGGATATTCTGTTTTATGAGACTTTTTTGACTACCTGGAGAGCTGTCTTTAACAGTTGAACTATATGGTAATCCCAAGTTACAGATCAACAATAAGTTGTCTTCAGCTGATGCAATAAAACAGGAATCCTGAAAAAACACACACGTCCTTGTGGTTTTTGTAAAATAGACACGGCATCAGGTTTCATCATGTTGTTCCTAAGAAAAACCTCAAACACTTCAAAACACCTTAAACCTGCAGCTCAACATGTGAGGGTATTAGTTTTGATAATCATGCACTTCATAAATACCTGAAACTCGAAACTAAGCGCATTCCTAAACACACCAGATGTTGAAATTATAATTAGGCATATAGAAATAATTGAAAATATATCTGCAAATACTTGTTATTTTAATGTAGTGCGTATATAAAGAAAATACTTCTATATACAGTTAAATTAATATCTTTCACAAAGTAAAATAAAGATAACTTCGTGATCAAGCAGTGAGTATGACGTAAAATCTAAGCATGCTTTGGAAACCATACACAGGTGTCAGAATTCTTAGATGAAATTATAGCCACATATCGTGATCTTTTTCATATCTATGTTTGTTTGTTTGTTTTTGCATTTCGCGCAAAGCTACACGAGGGCTATCTGCGCTAGCCGTCCCTAATTTAGCAGTGTAAGACTAGAGGGAAGGCAGCTAGTCATCACCACCCCCCGCCAACTCTTGGGCTACTCTTTTATCAACGAATAGTGGGATTGACCATCACATTATAACGCCCCCACGACTGAAAGAGCGAGGATGTTTGGTGGGACGGGGATTCGAACCCGCGCCCCTGTGATTGCGAGTCGAGTGCCCTAATCACTTGGCCATGCCGGACCTTTTCATATCTAGCAGTTGTTAACTTCATCAAACAACTAAGAAGTGTGAAATATAGTTCTCTTCTAATTAAACATGTGTTTTTTATTTTTGGACAACCGTTCACTGCTTATCAATGTGCACAATTGCAGCGTTACTATAGTTGTTTCCTGCACCACCAGATAAACCGCTACTAGACATACGTAATTATATACTCGTGCACTATTATGGCAAAATACGATTATGATTTTGTCTTGTAGAAAACCATTGGATCTGTTTTGTAAGAAAACAAAAGGAAGAAGTCTGAGATTCGTGTTTAATATCTTTTCGCTTAACCAGCTTCATATCACGATAATGATATTAAACATTTTAGAATTAATACATCCAATGTTTATCAGCTTGTCAGACAGATGGTGACAATCTCATAATTTGGTTTCAGTCAGTCATAAAAGTTGACTTTCATATTTATACATACAAACACAGTCATTACTGTAATTTATTCGTGCATTTGGTGCTATGACCATTCTCTATACAAACACAGTCATTACTGTAATTTATTCGTGCATTTGGTGTTATGACCATTCTCTATACAAACACAGTCATTACTGTAATTTATTCGTGCATTTGGTGCTATGACCATTCTCTATACAAACACAGTCATTATTGTAATTTATTCGTGCATTTGGTGCTATGACCATTCTCTATACAAACACAGTCATTACTGTAATTTATTCGTGCATTTGGTGCTATGAACATTCTCTCGTAAACGTTAATTCTTACAACCATAATTTTAGAGACCTGGATTACTATTATTCCATGAGACTCAAAATCTTCGATAGCTGTACCTACCTTATTTATTCTTGCATCAGTTTGTGAAACAATGAAGGAGAAATTTTAAAATGTATATATTATTGTCTTCGTTATTCTGTTCCGTTGTAAAAAAAGGGTGAACTTGCAACTACATTAAGAAATGATGTAAAATTACCTGTCCATTCTAAAATTAGTTTGACTCTACAGTTTCCTTATACATACATACATAAATAATGTGTGAAACTACCGCTCCGTTGTGGCACAGCGGTATGTCTACGTACTTACAACGCTAGAATCCGGGTTTCGATACCCGTGGTGGGCAGAGCACAGATAGCCCATTGTGTGGCTTTGTGCTTAATTAAAAACAAACAAAGAAACAAACCGTTGTGGCAATTATGTGAACCTATACCTGCTTTGTAAAAGAAGTTTTATCTTAAGGAAATTTTTTTATAGAAAAAAAGTGGGAACATATATTCAAGTGCGTTGTGAAAAGTGTGCAAACGTAAATCAGTGTGTTTTTTTTAAACTCTGAACTAACAATCACTTCGTGGAAATAGTGTGATTATACATTCGAATTTTTGAAAATACTCTAAACTAATAGCCACGTTGTGGAAATGGTGTGAATGTACATCCGCATCTTTTAAATTGCTTTGAATTAATAGTTGCGTTGTGAATATACACCACCATCTTTTACATTGCTCTGATGAACTAACAGTCGCACTGTGTAAATAGTGTGAATGTACATCTGTATCTTTTAAATTGCTCTGAACTAATTCGCACTGTGTAAATAGTGTGAATCTACATCCATAATAGCTGTATTGTGGAAATAATGTGAAGGTACACCCGTATCTTTTAAATTGCTCTGACCTAACTCGCACTGTGGAAATAATATGAATATACACCACCATCTTTTACATTGCTCTGAACTAACTCGCACTGTGGAAATAGTGTGAATCTACATCCATAATAGCTGTATTGTGAAAATAATGTGAAGGTACACCCGTATCTTTTAACTTGCTCTGACCTAACTCGCACTGTGGAAATAATATGAATATACACCACCATCTTTTACATCGCTCTGAACTAACTCGCACTGTGGAAATAGTGTGAATCTACATCCATATCTTTTAAATTGCTCTGAATTAATAGCTGTATTGTGGAAATAATGTCAAGGTACACCCGTATATTTTAAATTGCTCTGAACCAATAGTCACATTGTAGAAGTAGTGTGATTGTTCTTGTAAGATCAACAATCGTCCTACCAACTGCACCCCCTATACCTCAGCGGGTTTCAATACCCGTGGTGGGCACAGCACAGATAGCCCTTTGTGTAGCTTTCTGCTTAAGATCAAAAAGCAAACTTACTAAATGCTGAAATATCATTTTGAATTAAGCACTTTATTTCGTAAAACATATTAGTAAACAGCGAAAAATAGTAATTCAGATAGTCACATTTTTGTCTTTAGTATTTACACCTTACCAATGTTCATTAAAAGATAACTGGTGCTTTATGTACTGTTTCCTTGCTTTTATTTGAATAAAACCAATTTGAAATCGTATTCTTATTTCCTAACTTAATAAAGGAAAGGAAGTTCTGATGATTGAATGGTTAAAATGTATGGCCTTATTTACTTTTTTTCCGCAACTGAAACAGAGTGGAGATGAATCAACGTTAAACAGCTCTAACAGATAACCTGAACTTTCGACTATTCTTTAAATTACAGTTACGTTTTTTTTTGTTTTTTGTTTTTGTTCTGTAGATATTTTTGTGTTTAAACTAAAGTTCAGCAGTAGCTTTGTGTGGGAGTGCTAGCCTTAATTACAAAACAGATCTCAAGTAAAGATGAAAGAAGTTGACATTTAGAAATTTAAATTGTTTTAAACTTTGTAAGAAAATAGTTAAAAAAGAGAGAATACAAACAAATCAGTAGTAATCAGACACTTTATAATAAGCTTTTAACTTGTTTTCAACGCTTCAAAGAAAAAGAAACAAACTTCATTTTCTCTAAAGTATTCGTTTAATGTTTGATAGCGAATTACTTTATCTTTGATACAAATAAGGAATTATTTCTGCGTTATATCACAATACTTACGTAAGTTTACATTTTTTAAGAATGACAAAAAAACTTCAACGTATGTCATTAACTTAATTCCAGTTGTGCTTTTAGTTTTTATTCGGGAATGTTTTTGAAATCGTTAAATCAGTCCAAGTTTAGAACATGCAATAGTGAGGAATAACATGGAACAAGAAGCATGTTATTGAGAGTAGTAGTTTATCGAAGAAACGCGCTGACCCCTCATGTGGATATCGGGTACTTTGTAGAAGGTAAAAGATACTTTTTTTACTGATGCTACCAGTGGTTTTCTGATTATATCCTGCCCTACTGATATCCCATCTTTTGCTTTTCCTAGCTAATACCATACGGTCGGTACTTTGTTTTACATAATTCTCATTGTCTCTGAATATCAATGAAGACTTTCCATGGTTGCTGTTTTAACTTTACTAGCGCAGAGGAGGTATATATCCTATCAGTAGAGTTGTGCTACATTTGATAAAGGGGCTTCACTTGCAAGCTTGTCAGCTTCCTCGTTTAGCATTACCCCTGCATAGCCTGGCACATACCTCCAGGTGATAGTCTTACCATTCAGTTGCTTTGCTTTTTACCATCCATCAGGAGACCAACCACTTTGAATTTTATACAGTATTGCCTGCTAATAGCATTGTCTATTCCTGGTCACTAATTGCAGCAATCCTGAAGCGCCTCTTAGGCAATCTTCTACTTGGTAGGTTGTGAAGCTGAAATGTTCCAATTGTAAAGGGCAGTGCCTCGCTGACAGATGCTGATGGAATGGGTGACATTTATACTGCAAGACCCAATCAATAATTTTACTTGTAAGCGATGTTGGTGTTCTGCGATGCTGCTGAAGTGTGTGAAGCTTTGATGGGAATGGTTGAAGTGCATTCCGTGCCCTGTCCACTTTCAGAAAGCGCTTTGGTTTTTAGGTTTCTTCTCTCACACACACACTATATATATATATATATATAATAATTAGAGTAATTCAATGAATCTATCTTACCTATCTAAAATTCCGGCTCATTCAATTACGAAAACAAAGCCAGCTCGTTTGACTAAGTGTTACGATTGTGCTATACTCGCACTTCACTTCTCCTTCTTATGACCATCAACTTTATTAGCTTTTATTTATTCCGATCAAAAGTGGACTCATACCAATGTAAACATAATAAATTGCTGTTTATTCTTTTCTTTTTTCTTTGGGTATCGGTCGACTCCAACGATGACATTAGTTGTGTATATCTCGATGACTCCGCACGTGGCTCCGCAGTCCAAACCTGGATGCATATAAGCGGTTACAGATAAGGCATGGAAAGCCCGAAATCGAGAGAGTAAAATATATTGCATTGTGGCGTTTCTCTCTCTCAGCGGCGAGACGTTGTTGGCGGTCGTACTTCAGTTTTGCGACGTTTGGTAATTAAACGCCAAGTGGACCTATAATTGACTAACTCAGCTGGCGAGACTGTATCTCGCAACACTTGAGGTTACACTTCAAAGTGTCTTTATAGCTGTTTATTACTCGTAATCAATAACACATAGATTATGAAATAGGTTTGGTTTCTTACTGGCAGCATACTACTATCATCCTTCGTGAGGTTTATTAGTTCTCTCTCACATGTCCAGGTATTCTGCTTTGTTTTTTCGTTGAACTCCTGTCGTTTATATTCCTTTCTGAAACCCACCCCGAATCAGTCCCTTTCTTTCTGGCTTTGCACCTTTTACCCAGTAACTGGATTATAACGTTTCCTGATAATAGGGAGTCTTGTAGTCTCTATACTTGCTGAACTTAAAAAGGTGACCCCTTCCTGCTTGCTACAATCATTTTCTAATGGCTTAGAATGCTGTAATTCCTTAATGTTCTAGAAATTGACCAAAGACCAGTCGCTTTCACACACTCTTTCAACTTCAACCGATGTTATTTTATAGTTAACTTCCTAACTCTAAAGTATCTGTTTCTTATTATTAAGTAATGCATATAATCTCGTCTTTGTGTTTAAAAGCAAGCTGTTGACAATCTAAGAATTTTCGTATGGAATACCTAAAAGAATATGATTAATATTTAACACCTAGATAGACTTAAGGATGGAAAGATCAGCAGTGTTGTAAGAGCTAAATATATTTATAACAAACAAGAGATCAGCAGCTGATTTATTTCGTTTTACTTAGTAATTGTTTATATATCCGTATATACTAGTATTATCGGTAATTTTGATGATATGTATAGAAAAATCGAGATATATATAGTTGTTTGTTGCCATAAAATATATTCTTTGATTCAATTCTAAGTGGTGTATTTATATAGGGATTACGTGTAATGGGATTTTGTGTGAGATGTAAAGTTTGTTTCTGATATTCGCACAAAGCTACACAAAGGCTAACTGTGTTATTTGTCCCTAATTTTGAAATGGCAGACAAGAGGGAAGGCAGGTTGTCAATATCATCCACCGCCTACTCTACTCGAATAGTGGTATCTGAATGCCACTCACTTTATAACGAACCCAAAGTGCACAGCGCGAATGTGACATGAACCATACACATTCAGCCCAGGAAGCTAGCCACTAGCCAACGTCCTGCTCGAGAGGAAAAGAGAGAACCATAAATGTATGTGAGAGAAAAAGCTTGCGAGTGTGAAGGAAAATGAAGAATACGTATATGTAAGGGAATAAAATGTGTTTGTGCAAAAGAAAATATGTGTGATGGAGAGAGAAAAATTGTGTGTTTATGTAAGAAAGGAAAGAATATATTAATAACCTGTGGCAGTCAGTACTTATATTACTAAAATGTGGTAGTCAGTACTTATATTACTAACATGTGGTACTCAGTACTTATATTACTAAAATGTAGTAGTCAGTACTTATATTACTAACATGTGGTACTCAGTACTTATATTATTAAAATGTAGTAGTCAGTACTGATATTACTAACATGTGGTACTCAGTACTTATATTACTAACATGTGGTACTCAGTACTTATATTACGAAAATGCGGTAGTCAGTACTTGTTACTAATATGTGGTTGTCAGTATTCATTTTACTAATATGTGGTAGTCAGTACTTTTGTTATTAACATGTGGTAGTCATTAGTGATATTACTAACATGTGGTAGTCAGTATTGATATTACTAACATTTGATAGCCAGTACTACCCATTCACTATGTCTGTATAATACAAATTATAAATATATAACGCATTGACCATAAAGAAGTTTGTTGCTGAACAGCAGATTTTTACTTTAGAAAATATATACTTTTCAATGTATATAAACAAAACGTTTGTCACGATAAACAAAAAATGTTTACATTCGTCAGGATATCCGAGATTAGTAGCAATGGTTTTATGGCAAAAAACAACAACAAAATTTGGCCATAAGAAGCTTATAATGACACAGAAACATCACGTCTTCATTTGAAAAAAAGAAAGAGTTTTGATGTTAGAATATTCAGCTTCATCCCAAAAGCTGTTACATCACGTAAACATCATGTACGTATACAAATATGCAAATCTTACAAATACACTGTTATGTATGACACGACCAAAATCAACAATTACTAAACACATCAGTAAGTTGTTAAAATCAACAATTACTAAACACATCAGTAAGTTGTTAAAATCAACAATTACTAAACACATCAGCAAGTTGTTCAAAATCAACAATTACTAAACACATCAGCAAGTTGTTCAAGATCAACAATTACTAAACACATCAGCAAGTTGTTCAAAATCAACAATTACTAAACACATCAGTAAGTTGTTAAAATCAACAATTACTAAACACATCAGTAAGTTGTTAAAATCAACAATTACTAAACACATCAGCAAGTTGTTCAAAATCAACAATTACTAAACACATCAGCAAGTTGTTCAAAATCAACAATTTACTATAAATACAGCAACAATGTGTTTTTTGTTCGTTTGTTTGTTTTGATTTAAGCGCGAAACTCGCACAATACACTACTTACTGGAACGAAAGATTCCGCCTGTTTTGAAAAGTGACTCTGTATTGCAGTTTATGTTAGAACAACTTTAAATTGGAAATAATTTGAAACACAGTAAATAAAACTGTTCTTCATTTCTTGGTTTCAAACTGCGCGCATAAATAATCAGCGAAAGCATACATTTGATTATTTATTACAATAGTGAGATTAGAATTATTGGTTGGTAACTTCAAGTAAGGGCACGTAATCCTGAAAAGACGTCTTTCATTATATAATATATACCCTTCATATTAATATATCAACTAAAATAAAATCGCCACCTGATCATTAATTCCTTGTAAAGCTCTATGAATATCGAACTAAATAAAGGAAGTACCCTTTCCTCAAGAAATAGTTTCTTTATTGTTTCGTGACAGAACGTAAAAATCGAACTTTTTCGTTGAAATTACAACAATCAATCTTACTTACAAAGAGTTTTGAAGTTTTATTACTTCACAAGATTTACTGTACCATATTAAATATGAACTTAGTTAATCAAATACCTACAAAATGTCTCGGGTAAAAATATATCGTATATATATCCGATTGTTTATATATACATATAGAGAGGGGGAGGGAGATTACAAAAATTAATGATTACAATAATTCAGTAAATCTATTTTAGTTAGTTAAAATTCTGGCTCACTCTGTCACAAAAATCAAAACGAGCTCGTTTGAATGAACCGTCTGTTTTTATGAACTAATATGTCTAATCATGTGGATGAGTTTAAAAGCTAACTCCTGACAATGATTAACGATTATTTACTTCGCTATCAGATGTAGCATCAAGTTTACTTCCTTTGTTCTGGTGCTTGATCCCTAGTCCCTAGTATTGTCAGAGTACGCGATCTGCAATTTCATTGTGCTCGAATTATATAACTGCAATACGTGACGGAATACCATAGCTTTTCCTCAGTTGTATCGCAGTGCTCAGAACCTATAACTTTATTATGCCATTTTAGCTGGACATTTTAAGTTCACTCATTATCAGGTATTCCCCAGCTTTGTTACCGGGATCAAAATATGTTGCTTTATTAATAGTTTTACGCATTTCTTAGTTGAATATTTCAAGTTTTCGCACCAATCTCAAGTGTTAAATTATAATTTGCAGTAATGTTCTTGATAGAAAGAAACATATCTCGACTGAATACAGTAGCGCAGTTTCTTGATAAGACTTTTCGACATTCGGTATTAGTTTGTTTTATAATTTTCTCAAAAAAATCTAACTATATATATGGGTTTTAGGAATTTGTTTATACTGTCATATACATATATACGCTTCCAGGCCAGGCACCGAAGTTGTTATGCTTAAAAAAAGAACTTAAATAGTGTTTTACTTTTTTTTAGTATTTCATGCAGGTGTACATACTTTTCAAACTTCAAAACACAGTGTGTTTATAGCTCAAGTTTGTAATAGAACCAAACTACTTAATTTACGTTTCCTCGTAAACAGCATCAAGCTGATGTATTACAAAGTTGTCTGTGTTAGATCCCAGTCTTTGCAAATGGTGTCTTAATGGTATAGATTGACCGATGTCATGCACAGATAGAAAGTTTTACAGGGGGGTTAATCGTATTTTATAATACGTTCTGGGTTCCGTGTTGCCCTTGGAATTACCCCTCTATCATTGATCATACTCAGTGTGATAGTCATGAATTATACACTATACTGCCCGACAACAGAATGTAATAAGCTTCTGTGAAAGACAACGAGGTCAATCCAAACACCACATCTTAACCAATGTTTGACAAACCTTCTACTGTACGTGAAGACCATATTTAAACAGACAAAAGCACACATGTTCATTGAGCTGCATCAAGGTAACTAACATGTATTTCGTCTAGTAAGATTGCTGTGATTCCAGCTTCTTAGCAAATCTTTATCATGAAAACAGCTGTTGATTTTAAGATTTACTGGAAGCTTCAGCCTTTGTAAGTCTCAAATCCTTGTTTATTTATATTGTTAACGACACTAGGAAGTAGGTGAAGCTTCACTACAATGGCTATGTAAGCGTATGAGAGTGTTGCTTCGAATAAATTCGGAGTTTTGGAGCACGCTGCTGCATTAAGCTTCAAACTGGTTCGGGGTTTTGAAGCAAACTGCTGCATTAAGCTTCGAACTGGTTTGGGGTTTTGAAGCACGCTGCTGCATTAAGCTTCGAACTGATTCAGGGTTTTGAAGCACACTGCTGCATTAAGCTTCGAACTGGTTTAAGGTATAGTTTTGCAGCACACTGCTGCATTAAGCTTTGAACTGGTTCAAGGTATAGTTTTGCAGCACGCTGCTCCATTAAACTTCGAACTGGTTTAAGGTATAGTTTTGTAGCACGCTGCTGTATTAAGCTTCGAACTGGTTCAAGGTATAGTTTTGCAGCACGCTGCTCCATTAAACTTCGAATTGGTTCAATGTATAGTTTTGAAGCACACTGCTGCATTAAGCTTCGAACTGGTTCAATGTATAGTTTTGTAGCACGCTGCTCCATCAAGCTTCGAACTAGTTCAATGTATAGTTTTGTAGCACGCTGCTGCATTAAGCTTCGAACTAGTTCAAGGTATAGTTTTGTAGCACGCTGCTCCATCAAGCTTCAAACTGGTTCAAGGTATAGTTTTGTAGCACGCTGCTCCATCAAGCTTCGAACTGGTTCAAGGTATAGTTTTGCAGCACGCTGCTGCATTAAGCGCTCTGCTGCGCGGGTTTTCCCACTGCTAATGAAGGCTCTCTTCTTCTAAGTGTTACGTGTTTAGGTTCAACTTGCGTTTAATAAATTCTCTATAGGAATATCCTTCATCGAAAAAGGTTTTGACATAAAATTATTCCAAAAGTTTATTCATGGCGGCGTTACACTTTGAATGGGGATCTTCGCTATGAACGAACAAAGTACATCAGGTATGGCAATTTTCGTCTGCATCAGTATATGTCACTCGTTTTTATAAACTGCGATCAACTCTACGTATATTATTCATGATAAAAATATTACAACTTCACTTATCTCATCAAATCATAATTTTTAAAACTGATGTTTGTTTTTGGAGCTTAAAGCTTATAAATAATCACTCTCGTTCACGGATTACAGTCTGTTTATTAATCGCTTTCTTAATCTACTATGAACCAATTATTCTAATACAGGGTCACAAGTGACCTCGTCCCACCAAACATGCTCGCCCTTTCAGTCGTGGGAGCGTTATATTTTTTAACCATGATTTTCAGAAGCATTACTATTCAATAATTTTTTATTTCACAAATAACGATAATTGTTTACATATAATGTACAGACGCATTCAATACATTACGAACAGAGTGATCAAAACTGATAATGAGTCGTTAAATGTGAGTATAAAATTGTCAATATTGCCACTAGAGGTGGCTGTCGGAAAATTAATCGGAGTAAAATCGATATAATGACATACGTAACTTGCAAATCAACAAAGTCGAAAGTCATAAATTACCTTTTCATTCAGTTGGCGGATAAACTAGCCTGCGATCAGGCTAAGACTGAAAAAAACACAAGAAGTTTTGCTATCTAAGTGACTTATAGTGGTTTCAACAGCAACCCAAGGACATTCTGCTCTGCACCTGGATGCCCTTAATGCTCCAACTTCCGAAACTGTTACCAGCTGAAAAAGAGCATTTGTGGCAAGGATGGAGATGTTTTTCTGATATGTTTCTCGTTTAATTCTATCTAATGCAAATGACATGAATTCAAGTTAATTCATTTAGAAAATCGCTTTTAACTAATGATAAAAAAAATGCGTATTTGATAAATTCAAGGGATTATTTGTAATACCGCTGAAAACGATCCACACTTTCAGCTAGGAGAGTATTATCAAAGTATCGTTCATTCCTAATATTCGGGGCCTGGCATGGCCAGGTGGTTAGGGCGCTCGACTCGCAATCTGAGGGTCGCGGGTTCGAATCCCCGCCACACCAAACATGTTCGCCTTTTCAGCCGTGTGACGGTCAATCCCACTATTCGTTGGTAAAAGAGTAGCCCAAGAGTTGGCGGTGAGTGGTGATGACTAGTTGCCTTCTCTCTATTCTTACACTGCTAAATTGGGGACGGCTAGCGCAGATAGCCCTCGTGTAGCTTTGCGCGAAATTCAAAACACACAAATAAACAAACAATCCTAATATTCGGTTCATTGATATTTTAGTGTAACTGGCTGGCTGCCTTCCCTTTAGTCACAAGTTCAAAACTTGGAACGGCTATGCCTGAATAATAGTGGTTCTGACCTGGCCATGTGATCAAAAAGTGGCGGTCAAGTTGAAATTCCAATTCCTTGATCAATTAAAAAGTGTTTTTTTTCTCATTTTTTAGAGAGACAGAGAGAAATGTAGATGTTTCTAAAAACTACATATTTTCCTCTGTTTAGTTCGTAGGATTGAACCTTAAACATTAGTACCCTACTAAAGCGTTTTTTTTGTTTGTTTTTTTACAAATACTTGAAAACTCCTAATTTAAAAAGCGAAGTGACACCAAGAAATTAATTTATCCATTAAATATCACTTATTTCCTGTGACAAAGTTTAAATTTTTCAGTGGAGGCATTAAGTTTTTTCTTTGACTCTATTTTTCTAATTGTAAATTAATGAATGTTTAATTAGTTAATGTGAAAACTTTGATTACAAGTCTTCTTATTTTTACCTCAAAGTAGATTCTTATTCATAAATAATGACTAGCAAGCCCACATGTTTCCAGCAAGACAATTTATCAATTCTAAACATATATCTGATTTAACTAAAATTAATATGGTGAAACCAAGCGATTTTCAAATCGCTAATAACACTTTATTTTTAATTTTCCAAAGGAGTAAGATAATGATTATTAAAATATGTAACAACAAAAATTATGAAATATTTCAACTTTTCAACAGACGTTGTTCAATTTAATATCACTGATTCTAAACCTGAACGCTCCTGATGATTAAGAGATAATCTTGAATGTTTGTAACACTCAAATTCAGGGTTTGATTCCTGCCGTAAACACAGCAAAGATGGTCCATTGTATAATTTTGTGATTAAAAATAAACAAAAAACAACATAAACCACCATTTTTCTCAAATTGTTTTCAAAATAAGAAACAACGTACAAATAAGCTATCATTACTAATCTAAAAAAAAGTGACCAGCACACACAAGTGTCGCACATAAAATGACAGGGTATTTAACTTCTGATCTATAAAAAAAATCTTGTTTTCACAACTTTACTTAAAAATTCGTATCAATCGAATTTAAAAAAGTTGACAAACCTAATATAGATGCTAAAATATAAATCTAGAATCGCGAGAAGATCTATGTGAGATAAATCTGTCTAATAGCTAGGAGACGAATCTTAGAGGTACATTCATTCGTGAGATAAAAAGTTAATTCATTACGGAAGATGTTGTTGTCTAACTGTTAGATATTAGGTGTAACATCTTATTAATCTATACATAGATTTTTCATATTTCCTGAATTGCTTGAGTCAACAATAAACGGATGCAGTTTGCTAAATAATTCATCGTGTGTGGAGTGGCAGTTATGGACTACCTTTGCCTCTCCAATCAATAACCTAATAGTAACGTCAAACCTTCTGAGTATATTTGACATAGTGTCACAATAATATTAAAACACTTTTGAAAACAAATTGAACTACAGTTTTACTAATATTTAGTAAAGCTGACTATAGATTATAGTATCTCTAAATGAATAAAAATCATACATTCAACGTTTCACAATCCTGGTTGATATTTTACGTGTGTCCATGAATCATTTATTTGTCTATCTGCTGGTTGGAAACTTGTGTTTCTTTGTCTTAAAAGATTCTTTGTTCGTACAGTTGTTAAGGTCTTGTCAGACACGGTCCGGAACGTCACATTATTCGAGAACAAAGCCAGGAACAATCTCTATGCTGCCTATAATTTTGAAAAAGTTGGGTTAATTATTAATTCTGTGGAGCTGCAAACACAAATTAATATGTTACACTGAGTGAACAAAAATAACACGTTTATTTAATCTGTACTAAGTAAAAGAACTGATAAACCTAATGACTCCCTTGGTGTCATTAGTCACAGGTGAAACAATGTTGATCAATAACATTGAAGCCAATGGTTGAAGTATTTAAAATAATTGTATAATAGTGAGACGGTTGTTATAACCGTAAAATTGTGAAATATAAAATAAATTATTCTAGCAACCAAATAAAAAATACACAAATTACGTTAAAAATATCTCTGAGGTAATTTTAACAATAAATTTGAAAATAAAAAAGGAACATTTCCCCTGGAGATAAATCAAAGTATAGAAATCCAATTTTTAGTAAGTAGTATTTGAAGCACCACAAGAAATGTAAATGTTTCTAAAAATGAGTCAATTACTAGCATATTAAAATAACTCCTAATAACATTCTATCAAACTTCATTTTCCTGCAAGAATATCCATTAATATTTCTATAGCAAATTAATAGTGAACGAGTTGACTGTCAGTTCGTAGCTATAAATTGTGAGTTACAGTTTACATACCGTTCCTTAATTAATACTGATGATATACCTGTAATCCTTTTTTTTACACCTTGTATTTTACACCTTAAAATATATTCTTTATTTTGTTTTAAAAAAATGATAGATGTAGTAGGTTATTACGAAAGTATGGAGTTTCTTCAAGAAGGGATTCTTTACGAAAAAAATCATGAATACGTCACTAACCGTGGTAGAATATTCTATGTGTATGTATACGTAACTATGTAGATTATTGTTTCTAACGTTTTGGTTATTTTAGAATACTTTATATAGTATAACACAACAACACACAGTTTACTACGGAACTCTTTGCTTTAGTAAAACACTTCTTGTCTGTTAGATCTAGTGATTAGTGATTAGTTTATCACCAAGGTGACTTAGTTTCATTGTTATCATAACTCTCCACTAATTTTATAATTTACAAGAAATATGTTCACACATGTGAAATGTTTTTCTAATTCTATATTCTGAACAAATGACTTTACAAAATATTCATAGAAAAAGTCAAACATAGACTACTACATAGAATTTAGTAGTTTTTAAGACATCGATGTCATACAGGACATTTTACTGGAATATGTTTTAAATGACTGTCATATTTGACTATAACACTTGATGATTTATTAGCGGAATTAAAGTGGTACTAATATTATATAGTTGCTCCAACAATTTTTATTACCTCCAACAAAATAATTTGTCCACAAACAATATGAGGCTAGACTGTTACACCACAATCACTGCTATATTCTAAGCCTAATCAAGTTGTGGATCAAAGCCAGTATTACGTTATTTGTTGATAAATGAACATTAAACAGAAAAACTATTGAGTACTAAAACAAGTTTTCCAATAACAGCCTCTTCCTAAATATCTTATATCTCTAGTTTTTCTTGATATTTTTTATTCGAACAACTACTAAACTACCTTCTAAACCAATCAAAAATAATATTATAAGAAACTATGTGACTAAAGTATTGGCTCAACTTGTAACATATAATTTGAAAATAAATGAATAATAGTTATTCTATAAAACAGCATGGCGTTTTTTAAAACGTTCACAAAAAATCCGTAATCGTATTTTTTACTTAATAATGCATAAAGTACGGTGTCTCAAACTGTAACTTTTAAGCACAATAGTCACATTATTTTGTTCTGGCCGTAAAATGAGTTTATAGAATTTAGCCAATATATCAATTTTGACAAAATTTAGTTAAGGAAGTTAGCCCTTTGTTATATGCTTGAAGTATAGCAGTTATTAGTATTGACTAGAAATTTCCTTAGGAAGGCGTTAGAAAGTTTTTGTGAACATACAGTTAATTAAAATGAATTCGAATTATCTATTTATAAACATTAGAGAGAAAATAAAATGTGTCAAACTATAACGTTTTAATCAGTATTTTGAACGTGAACTAAACAGCCTGTTCAGTAATGTAACGTTCAATGGCAGCTATTCTAGTGTTTTTGCTCTAAAACAGTTGCCACTGACACACACATCAATATATATATATATATATATATATTTCAAGAAAAACTAAAAGAGCGTTAAGTTGCTTCACCCCTATGAGTAGCTCACGTTAAGGTTTATTTTGCTTGACTGTGTTTTCTATATTTCCAGCATTCAAGCCGCTAGACCGTGAGCAAAAGTTCAATTGATAAATGTGTTTTTTCTAACTGTGTTGAAGACAGATGTAGGTATTTTTACGAGTAATAACAACCGACTATTGAACAAAACTACAAGAGAACTAGAGATGAAATTTTACTTTTGTTAGTCTTTTAAAGATCACATCTTTGTGTACGGACAGCAAACTAATTCAATTACTTTTTAATCTTATTTGTCGCACAGCATAACTAGAAGAACTTTAAGTTGGGGATAACAAACAAGAACAAAGTCTTAGCAATTCTAAAAAGATGCGACTTATCTTAGAAATTTATTTATCCAAAATCAGCTTCCCGAATTATGATCAACAAAAGAAGAACCAAATATCTCGGGTAATAGTTTACACAAATAAAACTTTGAAACGTTGATATGATATATATATGTAAGACGTTTACTAAAATTAGCAATAAGAAAACAGGCATAGGTATTGTCTCAGATAAGCCAGAGCTGTTTATCTTTGTGGACGTTTTTGAAGCCACCTATTTTGAAATTTACTTCGAAAATTATAAATGCTAATAGTAATCTGCTAATTATTTTGTACATTATTGAAGCTACTCGTTGTTAAACGCCTTTAATACGCTAATATCTATAAAGTAATTTGGAAGACCTGGATTTATTTCAAGAAATGTTCACAATTTACTCACATCCCGACTGGCTGATAATATCGATTGCACCTGAGTATCACAATCTGTTCTCACCCTGGTTGGTGATAATATCGATAACACGTGAGTGTCACTATCTATTCACACTCTGATTGACTGATAATATTGATGACACCTGAGTATCACAATCTTTTCCCACCCTGATTACCTAATGATGTTGATGACACCTGAGTGTCACAATCTGTTCACAACCTGGTTGGTTGATAATATCGACGAAAACTGTATGTCACGATCTGTTCACTCTCTGATTAGTTGATAATACCAATGACATATACATTAGTCACCTTAGTGGAATGAAATACAGACGTTATAAATTAGATATCTACTCGTTGTTTACTCAAAATAAAACTTCAAAGTATTCACTTAATACTAAGAACTGAGAATATGACTTGAGGCCTTCGTGACATTTTAAAATTTATCAGTATTAATAATACATAAGTAAAGATATAAAAATGGATAATCTCCAGAGTTTATTTTTGATAGTTACTTAGACACATTTCCTTTAATCTTGGTCTTAAGTAAAACTATCATGATTGTGGCGCTAAAACAACGATGAAGATTTATAATGATTTTAATCATAGGTTCAATAATTAATTTATTCGAAAGTGTAATATTGGAGTATTTCATAAACTAACTAGATGACTAAAGAACAGGATTAATTCACGCGGGTATTGAATGTTAACAACAAAGGATTTTGTAACGTTACAACAAGTACAGTTTGTTTGTTTTGAATTTCGCGCAAAGCTACACGATATTATACAGTTATCTTACAGCCACTGAAAATCCAATCTATGAACAAGAATGCTAAATAATACTTAAAGTGAATTAAAAAATATACGTGATTGTAAACCAGATAAAAAATCAGAAAGCTAGATTGTAAACAGATACTAAAAAGTGTTCACAAATTAGAGCATAAAATACATTTCGCGCTACAGTTGATGTTATTTTCAGACGAGTTCCTCTGTACTTGCTAGGCCCAGCATGGCCAGCTGGTTAAGGCGCTCGACTCGCAATCTGAGGGTCGTGGGTTCGAATCCCCGTCACACCAAACATGCTCGCCCTTTCAGCGGTGGGGGTGTTATAATGTGACGATCAATCCCACTATTCGCCAAGAGTGAGTGGTGATGACTAGCTACCTTCCTTCTAGCCTTACACTGCTAAATTAGGGACGGCTAGCGCAGATAGTCTTAAAAATTTGAATTTTTCGCGATTACCTTGCGGTAAGTATAATTCTGATGTTCTGCTATTCGTCTTGTGATACGACGCATGGTCTACTTATGTTAGAACCTGATCTTGATTGAAACAGTTATCTGAATTAAATCTCCTTAAAATGTGCTTATCTGTTTATGTTTGCTCGACTGCTAACGGTCGTAATACTCCTTAAAAAAAACAAAAAAAAACAACACACACACTCACATACCATCACGTAAGTAACTCTCATAACTAATTTAAAGATTTAGCAAAAGTGACAATATTTAGAAATATTTTACTTTGAAGTTCTTATTTTTTCATAAACAGAAATATAACGTATCACATTTTTTATGTTTTAGTAAACAGAAACGTCCTAAAAGTTAATTAGAGGGAGTGTGTAATTTGGGATTAGATGGACAAGAGAAGAAGAAAAAACTGTAAGTAAAGAAACGCAGGTCGGGAATGTTTAGAGACCTGAAAGTTAGACGCCGTTCGTTAATTAGATCGGCAATCGGAGTGTGTTCATGCTCGTGCCGACTTTATGTCAATCCCATCGGGAACCGGGAACGATGGGAACGGTCCACTTAGGGTAGAAAATAAGATTTATTGTTTATTTCTTTTTCAAAACCTCAGGGGTAGTGCGTAAACCGGTTACCAAGATTGTGTTTCTGTGTTTGGATACACAATGGTTCAAAACCAAAACTTGATTTCTTTACCACAACGCAATAAGCAATTCTAGGCTCCCAACGTATAATGTAACTTTGGAAAATCGAAAGCAACGTTCTTTTAGATGTTGAAAGGTAGTTATTTTTGTCTGCCTGCCTTATTGCATTTTAATTGTTAAACTATGGCAAGTGTTTTTAAGACTTAAGTAAATTTATATAGTGAAGGTGTCATCGGTGTCGCGTTAGTAATGACCAGGTGTTCTTTATTACACACTTGTTATGTACTGCAACACTTACAGCAGTATCAAAAGCAAAAACAAATTTCCGTTGTTATACATTTACGTGTATATATTCATAATATATATTTTTTACAGGAACAATAATCCAAGTTTTACAGACATTATACTTCTATACGTTTATTACATATTGCTTTAAAAATATTAAATCTTAATACTGAGTACCATTACCTTCATTAGAACGTTTCGGGTTAAATCACGGCATAATGTTAATTTTTAAACGTGTTTGTTGCAGAGGTGTCTATTATTTAGGTAAACCGTGAATAATGGGGAGCTTGCGATAGTATTGTGACTAAAACTAATTTTAGAAATAATATGTCACACTGTACGACAAAGTGTTAATGTTAAGTGTTGTTCCCGGTATAACTTATATTTTTGCCGACAATCAATAACTCTTGAAATATTCGTGAATTTTTTCTGGGATTTTGGTACGTGTTTATGCACAAACAGCAGTAGCGGTTAGAAATAACATCAAATCTGAATAGTATTTTTGAAGTACTCTTAAAACCTTTCAACAGATCATAATAATGCTTTAGAAGTTGGTTGCTTAGGAATATATACACATACTAAATACAGTTACTATAAACATTTGTAGAACTGGGATTTAAGTAAGAAAGAAATTGCATTAAATAGCTGTTAGTACGAGAGGGTACGACTGGATTTTCACCTAGTGTTTTCTAAGATCTCAGACTACTGTATATTAAGGTAAATTACACAAGCCTGCGATTGTTTTATTATCTTCTACAGTAATTCCTGTACGCTGAATCCCAAAATGATATCCAGTTTTCTCCATTACTTACAGATTTTTCACAAAACGTCATATGTACTTTTACATAAGCAAATAATTTTTATTGAAATCGGGTCACATTTTTGTTATGTTTAAAATGTTGATAACCACTAGCTATATATTTCTCTAGACCAACCGCGACGTGAGGGTCTTATCGATTGTTGTAGAATCCATCTCTAGCCCTGACTTTATATCATACTCAAACCTTTTATTCTGACCATATATTTTCCTTATATCTCTAGCTTTGAACATACATTATTATCATATTTCTTACTCTTATCACACATTATCTCTCTACCTGTTAGTTGGACCACATTTATCCTCATACCTCTCACTCTGACCACAGATTATTCTCATTATTCTTAATTTGATCTCATATTGTCCTCATACCTCTTTTTCATACAAAATATTAATTTTATATTTCTCACTTTGGCTACATATTACCCTTACACACGTATCTCTCATTTTGACCACATACTCTCCTCATACCTCTTAATCTGACTTCATATTATACCCATACTTCTCACTCTGACCTCATATTATCCTTATACCTTTTACTCTGACCACATATTATCCTCATACTTCTAACACTTATTACATATTATCCTCATACTTCTAACACTTATTACATATTATCCTCATACTTCTAACATTGATCACACACTATCCACATACTTCTCACTCTGACCACATATTATCCTCATACCTCTCACTGTGACAACATCTTATTTTTATACCTCTAGCTCTGACTAAATATTATCGTCATACCTCTAGCTCTGATTACATATTATCCTCATACCGCTTACCCTTACTTATGAGCTTGCACAAGCTTCTTGATGTTAACTCTTTCGTAGTACTCAGTGCGCTCTTTGTGAAAAGAGATTCTGGTGACAGGATCTATATTGGTACGAATTTTTTATGGTTTGTGATGTAACATTGGTCGGCTATATTTCATATATAAGAAAAATAAAAAATATATTATAATGTTGTAACTTATCATTAGTGTCTTCTATATGGCTGGTTATTATGTATACATATTCATTTATTTTGAATGTTTTAAAAGGGAAAGATTATACATCTTTATTTAAGCATGCATTTATTGGACATCCATATACGTGCCACAAAACAGAAACATTTTCCAGTACACAGAATACAAAAAAGATAGTGTAAGCTGACGCCCGTGCTCTCTTTAAAAGCAAACGATAAAACTGTACTGTAACGAATCTACTGTGTTTGGTTGGTATTGCTATAAATCTCTATTTTCACAGCATGCTAGACATTTGATGTGACTGTTGAAATGCATTAACTATTTACTAAACCATCGGCTATTTGTGAAACTTTTGCATACAGATAAAAAACAAGTGTTATAATATACAGTGTGATAAAGACACAAAATCATTTTTTCCTTACAGCTATTTGAACCACATTTCTGTATTTTTCAAATTAGTATATGCAGCTATTTGACCCATATCTCTGTATTTTTCAAGTTTGTGTATACAGCTGTTTTAACATAATCTCTGTATTTTTATCAGGTTTGTATATGCATCTATTTGAATCATATCTCTGTATTTTCAAGCTTGTATATGAAACTATTTCAACCATATCTTTGTGTTTTTCAAGTTTGTATATGAAGCTATTTCAACCAAATCTCTGTATTTTTGAAGTTCGTATATGCAACTATTTGAACCATATCTTTGTATTTGTCAATATTGTATAGAAACACGTATAAAATGTACAAGCAGCTAACCAACACAATACGTTGATATTCATACGTTTCTTAATTTATATAGCAAATTAATAAACATTTCTGCATATCCCTCGAAGTTTCAAAATTGAAATATTCTTTACCTATCGTGCACACACATTGGAGAAAATAAGTTTACCTCTAAAAAACACCAACTATAAAACACATGAAGTGTTTGCTAACTGAACTCAAGTACAGAATAAATAGTCTTTTAAGTTCAGCAGCTTGCCTTATTGATGTTCGTATTATACTATTATTTCCATTACTGTCTTATAATACAAACTAGCATAAGTACCAAGTCTTGTGAGTTAATTTTAACTTTCTTTTTTTGTGGTATCTTTAAGAACTGTTATTCTGAATTCCTGTTTGTCCACGTGATAAGGTGTGTCAGTTTCAAATAGAAATATTCGTACGGTTGCCAAGCCTACTATCGTACCGTTATTTTTTATGCACCATATATAAAAATATGTCATTCTGGTTCTTGTTAGTTGTTTCTTACTTCAGTAGGACAAATCACAGTTTCGGGTGAACATATCTTCAAAAACAATATAAAAATAGTAACAAAACTGTTGTAGGATTAATTTAATAGTGAATATTATCATTAGTACGATTATACATTTAACATTGGAATACAAATAGCATTTGTGAAGATAAATATGTGTGGTTTTTTATTGGTCGTCGTAATCATATTGGACGAAAAACAGACGTGCAAAGAATGAAAGCCGGAGAGAAAGACAAACTACGTTAGTAGTGCGTTTTTCATTCTGGTAAGCATACACATACTGACTTTTTTTTACTGCTACGGAAATTGTGGTCTCAATGAACCCAGCAGCTTGGAAATGGAGGTCTTAGTAGAAAACGTATCGGTAAATTGTTATTACCTTTATTACCGGTTTGAAAAAGGTTTCGCTGGACTCATGAAGGTCCACATAAGAGAAATTGATTCAGTGTGAGAAGGAGATTGATCGATCTTTGGCTTTGTATCAACTCAGAGTCTATACATACACATATTTTAAGTACATAGATGATGAGCAGATTTTTCATGAGATCTGTATCCCATTAAAACGTATTTATGATCTTCTATGTTTTGATTTTGTTAACTTTATATGTTTGAAGATAATAATAGCAATAAATAATGTACTGAAGCATAATATCGTGTTTGTAAAGAAAAAAACATATAGAAGTACTTTGAATGGAAATTCATGGGGTCTCTATGTGAAATTATGGTAATGCTTAGGCATAATATCAGTGTGGTATGCCACAACGAGAAGAATGTAGACACATGATGCTAAAATGTGAAACTCACATGGAAGTTACTTTATGATAAATATAATGTAGTCTTCTTCTTGGTCAGATGAGCGTAAAAAGAAAACAATATTCAAGAAAAACAAAGCAGTAATTTGTAAAGTTTGCAAATAATAAAAGTATCCAACTTCGCACGTTTTACAACAGGCGCGTTGGAGTGTTTTGATAAAGAATTACTGCAAACGTGCTTCTGAAGTTCTGAATCAGTGATCTCTCTATTTTTTTCGATGTAATCATAAATTTCAAAGTAACTAACAGGACCTTTGTCATTTTATAATAGATTTCACAGAATAAGTTATTTTTTCTTTCTTTTCGCATCTGAACGTGAATTAGTTCAAAGGAGAGTAAATTAAGGTCTAGGAAAGAATCCGAAGAAAGGAAGGTAGGAGGAAATCTATCAATAAGACAGCAAAAATGTATAGATTAGAAAGTGTATGGAACTAAATCAAAACATAGAGGAAAGGAATAATGTGTTTCCATCAGGCAGAAAGGTGAAAAAGCTGCACAGTGTGCAATGATCACGCAGGGATTGAGCTTTGAATGTTATCGTTATAAAATCTCAATATTACCGCTGAACCAACAAGGGTTGGAGAAGAAAAAATGAAAATAGAAATAAAATATCAGTTGGAAAATGCTAATGGACAAATTCTGGTTTAAAATGCATTAGTCTTCAATGGACTGTTAAATGCGAAGCTCTATATCCTTAACCCTAAAAAACAAATTTCAATGAACTTTCTGAAAAGTCCCTTCTATGAATAAATTAAAAATTTAATTTTCTAGTAAAAAATATAATGTTATACATTTTTCTATAACAAAAATGGATTTTGAAAGTAATTTGATATTTATTAATTTTCTTCGTTCAAAATAAATATTTGAAATAAAATTAGCTAAAAGAATTAAATTAAAATTAATAACAGTAAGATATTAAAAGGAATATTAAAATGTAATTTTAAAAAGTAAAAAAAAGGACTAATAATCATAAAAATGACGAAAAAACGCTAGAAATTTAGAGTGAAATGAAACTTTCAGATTTTTCGACCGTTATCTTAAGTAAGAAACACAGACTCGCGAATGTCTGCCAGTCATTATGTTCCAAATATTGTGATCAACACGTCGTTAACACATACATGAAGGTCCTGGAAAATTTATTTTAATACACTTACACACACAAGATTAAGTTTTTTAGAAACTTCATCATATTTTGCGTAAAACATTTATTGAACATTGTTCACATACAAATACTACACCGACCATGAAATGACTGGATTATGTCGGTTGCATAGATAGCAAGTCCAGTAGTGTAGTAACTAGGTAACCTTACAAGCAGGCACACCTATGTACACAAAACAAAGAATCTCACACTCAAGTGCAACAGTGTTGTTACTCGGTCCATTAACGTAGGAACTAAGTCTCCCAATTTCTTGGAAACAGGCAAAAATATTGAGAGAAGCCAAACTCCAGGTTGTAAGTCTCACTGGTTTTAAAAATCATCAAGATCTAGCCTTCAGCTCGTTATTCTCATCATGGGATTATTAATGTTATCAGGTTTTATATTTCATCTGATTTTAAAAATTACCAGGTTCTACAAAGTTCGTTTTCTTCATCACACGCAAGCAGTGACGTTTTCATAAGTTTCTTCTTCAGCTTTTCCAGATTTTCTAAAACCACTGGATTCTGGGTGTCTAACCTGTGAGCCGTTTGATAGTGTTTTAGTGCCTCCAAGTACCAACCCTAGAAATTCAAAATACATATATATATCAAGTTTCTCTGATATTCTTCAAGTAATTATATATCTAACGATTACAGATGGCAAAAATACGCAAAGCATGAGAATCTATCAATGTCTACATTATGTTTTCTCTAACAATACATTAAACTAAATATTCGTCATCGTGAATAACTGATTTTATAATGTAAGTTCATACAAAACTTGCATTATAAGAAAGTTTCTAGCCTTATAACACCAGATATAAATATCATTACGTGAGGATGGTTCCAGCCTCCAGTATAAGAATGCCACTAACTCCTAAAATGAGATAGATAATGACACCATAAAATGGGGAGGATACCAACCTTGAGCATAAGAAGACCACTAACCCTATAACAATATATAATAAACCTATAACATGGAAGTATATCAACATTCAACATAAGAAAAAAAAAACACTAACCCTATAACAAGCGTTATAACCCATAACGTAGGAATAATACAAACCTTCAACTTACGAAGGTCACTAGCCCTATAACAAGTGATAGATAATAATACTATAACATGAGAAGGATTCTAAATTCCAGCATAATAAGCCTACTAGCACTATAACAAGTGAGAAATAGTAATATGAACACCACTAGCACTATAGAAAGTAATATATAGTAATGATATAACATGAGAAGGATTGTAAACTCCAGCATTAGAAGATCACTGGCCCAAAACACAAGTGATAAATAATAATGGTATAAGGTTTAACGTGACAAACCTACTTAAAATTCTCTTTTTTTATTTACATTTCCTTTGGTAGTATATTGAAATATTTCTTAAAACCAGTTTATTAGATGATGATACAAGTAGATTGGAAGTCAAAGCAACTTTGAGATAATTATTAACAAAATACATTTTGAATGAGGTCTATATGAGGATTTGACGGAAGTAAAAAACAAACCTTAAATGAAGTCTGCAGAACGAGTTGGCATATCATCCCTTAATAACTCGTGTGACTTCACGTGTCGTATTCGATTAAACTTTGCTTAAACAACAATAATATATCTGGTTCGGTCGTTTTTAAACACAAATCTATACTATGGGACATCTGAGCTCTGCCATCTACGGGTATCAAAACCCGATTTTTAGCGTCTTAAGCATTTAGGCTTACTACTGAACCACGAGGGGAAGCATAATAATTTATAAATTGTGCTCTTGAACAATTTATATAACTTGTCGATATACATAGATGGAGTATGTTACATTAAAATTATTTTGGAGCCTCATTAAGTCGTTACTGTCCATGTCGCCAAGTCATGCTATATCTGATGACAGTGCATCTTAACAATAGCGTTGCAGTATAGTTTCCATTGCAAAAAGGTCCATCGTAAAACTGTTATATCGAAAGAACACCACTCTTACCTTCATGTTTTCCATAACTCATCCAAGGTACGAAGACTTCGGTTTCCCAGCACCAGGTTCAGTAGTCCCATCTCACAAAAATACATAGTTGCTATGTCAGATAGTTTAATCGATAAGCCTTTGTATAGAATAGCGTGAATATTCATTTCATTCTCAAGCTGATTGAGACATGCAACAGTTGAACGTGTGTGCCGATGAAACAACTTGCGTAAAATGTGGCTTATGCCGCTTTTACAGACGGAAATCCACTCTGAGTATTTTTAGTACACGTAGACGGCATTTGTTACAGACATTTCTGTTCATGGATTCTCACTTTTACAAGACGCTGCATTTTGCCTACCACGGCTGGGATACGACTTGTTTCAAGATCTTTTTCTAGTTGATACTGGTGCTCTATGTTGATCCATATTCCTTTGTTTTCCAATGTTTTTAAGTACAAGAGGTATCGCCGTCTTGGAAATTCTAAATCCATGTTATTACTTGAATGATGAACATTTTGCGTTGGAAATGTCTTTTAGATTCCCTTCTCAAAAGTGATCGGTTTTCGGTGTCATCACTCTACATACGTCACATCAAACAATGTTAAAATGTATTTGTGATTCATGCCATTCTACCATTACTTTATATCGGCTGTGGGGTTGACTTGACTTGACTTACTGTTTAGCATATTCAAAATCGTTTTAATATGCTCTCAACCCTCTTTATTCTCTAGCAAATTTTAGAATATCTGGAAAATATTGTGTTCTAATCATAAATAATACACATTGTCAGCAACGTCAATAGAAGTGAGGCTTTGTTATTGCGTTATCCTCTTTACGGATTTTATTCAGTTTTTATGAAGCAAATTCACTTCAATACAGTAATATACAACATTTATAACATCAAGTACTTTCGACTGTAAGTTAATATACTTGTGTTAATCTTAAACTCCCGTTCTTTAGAGATTAGGCTGTACAAAAACGTTTTTATTAAATAAAGATAGGACCCTGTTGCAAACTTTTGAGATAGCAACAATAAGGATATTAAGTAATAACTTTCTGAAAACTTTAGGTTGTTTGTTCCAATATCAATTTCTAACAAATGTCAGTATAAAAGTGTTAAGAAATTGCAAAAATGAGTGCAAGAACTTAAGAGTAAAATTGCGTTAGGACTAGTAAACAAAATACATTGGAAAAATAAATATAAAATACATAAATAAAGACAGGCCACTTATGGGTAAAAGAGCTCCTGAAACGGACTTTCTAGCCTTCATCAAAGCCTTAAAACCTTAGTACAACACAAGATAATATAAAATTACATAAAATGAAATTAACACACCGAATTCCAATAATCTAAAATAAAATTATTGCGGATTATATACCCTCAAACTGTTAGGGTGCGTTTTTGTAATTATTATTTTATTATAAAAATCGTGTAAGAAATGTACTAATAGTAAATTGACAAACAACGATTTATAAGCCTAATGGAGTTGTTTATTTTTGAAAAGCTTACTACATGTTCCCCAAAAATAAATCACTCCATTATGCTTATAAATAGTTGTTTGTCAATATTATTTATCATAACCTGTACTTGAATACATTCTTCTTCTTCCATAAACAGAATATACAAGCACACAGTATAAACCTTTACTGTTTATGTTTGTGTCTTCAGCGCTGATCTATGTTATACAGATGCTGATATAAAAGGATTATTGACTTACCTGCAGATGATAAACCACACCAAGATTTAAATGGGCGTGGCCGATCGATGGATCAAGCTGTATTGCCAAGTTGTAGCTCTGGAAAAAGTTCTGTGTTTCAGATAACGGAATCAAAAGTATATGCAATGAAATCAAATATCATAATGATTATCTGAATCATTTTACATTTTCATTATGATGAGTAGACCCGTGAAATGCATGAATAACACACAAGTCTAGCATCTATTACTAAAGTAGACTGTTATTATTGTCGCAAGTTAATTTTTTTAAATATATATTACTGCATGTGACATTGCACGAAAAGTCTGTAAGTACACAGATAAATATTGATTGGTTAATTCATTTATCCCATAGTCCTAAGAAACCATAGGTTTTCGTCCTATCTTTCCCAAATTCCACCAGTATGTTTACGGTGCACGTAAGGGTATTATTGTATGATCTACATTTTTTTTTCACTCAGTATATTAATTCCGTATTATTACATATTATGGTAAAAATAATAAGAATTATTTTCGTCAATTAACAAAATACATAGTTACACTCGCATATGTATAGCAAATATAAATATATAAACATGTACAGAAACTCTGATAATAATACGCTTCTTGAAGAACATTTTTAACTCCTTCAGGCTTCTTTTTTTTTAAGGGGTATCGGTTTAAGACCTTTTACTGCTTCTTATACAAAGACTATTGACCTCGTTTTGTTACAATGCACAGCCTCACACACGTGGCATCTGGTATAAAACCCTGAGGTTTATTGATAAAACAATTGGTCCGTTAAGGTTCAATCTAAACTGTATGTTCCTCAACTGGAACTGTGGTCGGTTTTAGGCTAATGATACAGTAGGTATACTGAATAAAGTTTTCTTTGACATGAATCTATTTATTTTAAACTTGAACAAAAAATCTAAACCAACTGGTTCTTGTCTTACAGCCAGATCAATAATGATACATAGAACGTCGAATACAATTCACGTATTGTTTTAAAGACACGCTGTATTGAAACACGCAAATAAATCTATTATATGAAAACATTAAATCGGTTTGGAGCAGGCTAGTCTTTTATAAAAACACAAAGTTTCGTTGAGAATAATATACCTATTTATGTTTACTTACATCGTTTATCATCAATATATGAAAATAATCATGTCTAACGGATGTCTAAAGGCTAATGTTTTGATTCAAGACCCTTCTTTATTTAATACTTCTTAGCGACTAGTGTATTGATTAGTCGCTAAGAAGTACTAAATAAAGAAGGGTCTTGAATCAAAACACTAGTCGCTAAGAAGTACTAAATAAAGAAGGGTCTTGAATGTTTTGATTCAAGACCCTTCTTTATTTAATACTTCTTAGCGACTAGTGTTTTGATTCAAGAACCTTCTTTCTTTAGTACTTCTCAGCGACTAGTGTTTTATTCCAGGTTTTATTTTTAAGATGTATCCGAAAGAATAGTGTTATGAATTAAAATTTATTTTTAGTATGTTGCTAAAAAACAATTGTTTTGATCCAAGATGTTTTGGTATCTGGAACGCTACTGTTTTCAGCGAAGACTCGGCTTTAATATTAAGACATTAGTATTCAAAAGTTAATGAAACGAATCAAAGCTTAACTCTTGCATGTATGTATGTATATGTAGGATTATAAATTTTAAAATCAAGCTATATATATAAGACGAACAGCTGCATATTTACGTTATCACATGTCACATATTTATAACACTTTTAATTACTACACCAAAAAAAAAATTAATACTTATATATTGACTATATTGCTAAATATGAAAAACGTTTTTTATTGTTATAACACGAAAAACTCAAGCGAGCGATTTGTACCGATATATGGTGGTCAAAGGACAAACAGAGCTCCAATCGTTAAAGGAACGTCAGCAACACCAGCTACTTCATCTCTCAGATGTGTCACTTCATTCTCTAGTTTACTTTGTTTTTTATTACATCTGTAGAACAACTTTATAAAGTGATTACTTCAACACGGAAACAAGTGGTTGCAGCGTAGAAAATGTTGCTATGGTTACTCGATATCTCACTAACAGTTAGGAGCCAAAGGAAAAAGAAAGAAATCTTCAGGAAATATGCTATATGTTAATAAGGTAAAAAATAATTATATTCTGTGTAACTAAAGGACACGAAATATTTAAATTTGATCGGATATCTGATATTATATAATATTATTTTATTTTAAAAAGGAATGCCCATACCGAATTTTATCATATGTAACTTCTTTCGTGTAAAATTCATTACTGTTACCGTATCATTCACAAATTCACAACATTTCATGATCATTGGAAATGTCCTTTCATAAATTTGCTGAATCACTTAGCGATTAAGTGTAACTTATATACTGAAATATACAATCAGAGAAAAGTAGAATGACTGGTAGAACACGCTATTAGGCTTACGTTAGCATATTTCTAAACAAGACTTCTGAATCCTAATGGACATTGATTTCCGAGCACGTGACCGACAAATCGTTATCTCACAACTAATCGACATTCAGCGCCTACTGTAAGTTCGTTCTTATATATTATCCTATTGCTTCTCCCACATCTATACCGTGTAACAGTTCTCACTTTCCAGAGTCAAGGGAAGCTCGTTACTTGTGTTTAGCTTCCATCGGGATACAAAACAATCACGTTTGAACCTACTAGTAAGTGCGGCAGAAATGGGTTTTAATGTTCACACTAAGTAGCCAATCAAACTTCTTTTCTTAAACCACTCTCGGAACTTGCATATTTCGTAAACGAAATTATCTCTTATTACATAATTCCATAGGTCAAATCATCGATGTGAATTCTGGCCCTTCCTGCGCCTAATAAAACAAAATATTTGACTTGTAATTTCTCTAATTATAATCCATTAGACTTCTACCTGTGCAGCAGTTTCCAGATCTTCCATATCCTTCATAATATCACCGTGGCTAACATAAAACTGGGCGCAGGACTTTTCATTCACGTGACAAAGACGAAGAGCTCGGAGGATGTTCTCCAACCCCTAAAATGTACATTTAATTATAAAATTCTGACGTCACACGTAGTAATCACTAATCTAACAGTGAGTAAATTCTACAACTGACCTTTGGAATACAATAGCTCAATATGTCTCTGGAATATGGTTTATAAAAGGTAATAACTGACTGAAACGTTTTCGTGGAAAACCAAAACCTTTTCCTGGAGTCTCGAACTTAATTAACTACTGTGAACTTTTATGGTGCAGAGAATGAAACAACTCTTCCAATATCTGAGTATCCATGTAAATGAAAGAAATTGAAATACACATTTTAATTCATATAGTCAGATGTATTAACGTAGTTCAAAGTGTTTATAGGAGGTTTGACAATAAAATACAGAGGGTTGAGTACGTTATATTAAAACGATTTTAAATATGCAAATCAGAAAGCCACATAGTGTGATGCCATCGAAAATTGATTCGCTTTTGGGAATAGTATGTAACAGCCATTTCCACCACAAATTATTCATACATTCAGATCTTAAAGATGCTTTCAAATTAGAGAATTTAGAAATTTAAAGAATTAGCGTATAGCCTGTCAAAAATGACGGGGCAAGTACTACCACTCCCACCCCATAGTATACCCTAACCTCACATTTGACAGCTAACTGAAATAAATAAGTTTTGCGAAATCAAGCTTGACCAACAAAGAGGCAGAATAGTTCAGTCGAGGCAGTCAAACATCGCTAAATTCCTTTGTAAGCCAATTAAAAGTTAGATAATTCATGAAATGAATTCGTGGCGTATTCATAGAATAATCATTGGTAAAAATCAATTAGATTAACAACTTCTAATATATAGAAAAGCCAATGCATTTTGGTAACACTACATTCCAACAATGGCTTTTATGTCGTGTTGCTTAGCAACAAAAGTATAACCTAATATTGTTGTTAGTCTATGTACTGAAAGTATAAAATGAAATGTATAAACAACAAAAGTGGAAAAATATTAGTTGATTTCTTAATTTAGAGTCTCCGTTGATTAAAGAGGTTTGTTTGTTTTACTTAAAACGTTGGTGATATAGCAGAAAAGAGCTTAATTTAGAAATGGTTTATGTTTATAATTGAATCGATATTTTTACTTTCTTGATAGATTTTATGCACTTGGCTCCATACTAGGTGATCCCACACTACGTCTTTACTTCAGGCTTATTATACCAACACTCACTACACTTATAAGGATTCATGGCCCCTTGCATCCCCGTCACTAAAGTCGTAATGATCAGACAGTAATCAAACTATGTTATCTGGATAAAGGCATTTTGGCTTTTATGACCCCTCCTATTTCGAGAAATCAAGTGTGACGTGACACACGCTGGCTTTTATTTTGGTTAGACGACGTTGGAAAATAAAAGAATATGGATCAAGTTGGGAGACAAGGACTATTTTAGAACACGACTTACAATAACTTACTTCAGCCGTGGCAAGAGAATTGGGGTTCCTTGTAACAAGTGAAAATCCACGAACACAGGGGGACAAAAGCTAAAACCGTCCATGTGTCCTAGGTTGTACAAACATAATCAAGAAGTATGTTCGTCTGGAAAATCGATAGAAGTTACATGTACACAGCTGCTTCCACAACATATCTGCTCTACTGTTAGATACTTTAAGTAGCTGTAGCACGAAAATAGTATTCCATATGAAGCCATACTTGTCAAGTCACCGATGCAACACCTATGGATTTCTGTGCGTTTGGACTTTTGAAGCAGTCGCTGGAAAGCCTTAGTCCCCGTACACTAGATGGGTTATAGAAATCAATCAGCTAGGGAGGAGTGGTGTGTTTTGGACATGAAAAGGCTTACGACGAAGCCTTTTGCAATAGAAACCACGCTGCAAGGCTATTGCCAAAGTGCATGACCAGCCTTAGTGACATGGAATGTAACGATGTGGTGACGTTCCAAAATCGTTTTAATATAACGTTCTCAACTCTTGTAGTACAAGTGCACCATAAGAATCATATTTCAAAAGGGTATAAATGGAACTCTATCGGTTTGTTAACACTCCTATTTATGCTATAACAGTTGTGTATAACCTGATTTAGTAAAATGTCAGACACTGACCATATAAATTTAATCATTTTAAATTAACCCTTGATTGAAATTACTTTATAATAAGTTAAGTTTCAACGGATATTTCAGACATCAACCATAATAAACCTTTTGATCAGAAACATCTGATCACTCTCACTCCAAGTTGAAAGTACTAGTTATTATAAACATGAATTAAGATATAAAACTCTAAAGATTAACAGCATAATTTAACCAGTCTTTCAATATTCTGGTTAAAGACTTTCCTGAATAAAAAAACTTTCCAAATTCGCATGAAATGTGACGTGTTGTCGTGCACGTGACATTTTCGTGCAAAGCAAAACAGAAACCGGAAAACAAATAAGTCATCGAAAGCATTAAATAAAGAAACAATGGAGCTCGATCTGAACCGTACAATGTGCTTATAGTATGAGGAAAAGGTACATAAAACAAATAGTTTTTATTTATGTTTTCGAGATGGGTTGTAAAAAGTTTTACAGCAACATGAAACAGCAGTTCAAAACCCTTTTCTACGCTAGAGCCGGAAACCGTGTATTTATATCACAGTTGTCTTCCTTCATCTGGTCCCTCTTCACAAAAGCAAGCCAAAATTTGAGGAGACTTTAATACGAATATATTTACAAGCACAGTCAACTCCTTTCATCGGAGAAGTGGAATTTGACGATGTTGGTTTGTTTACAGGAAACAAACCGTATTTACCGTATTTTCTGAAGAATTAAATGTTTACTAGTTTAACACCAACATCTGCTGTAATTCTTATCATACGTGGATGAAAAAGGCGTAAATGTTACCGAAAACGATCGACGAAATACAACACGAGCTATTATGTTATGGAAATGGAGTTTCATATTTAAGATATTTAAGTCAAAATTATATTAACTTCAACATTCAAAGTAAGAAAGCATAACACAACATGCGTATTCTTACCTCCCTAGGGTACATTTTACCTCTCCCACATTGTGTTCTCTAGTTCTGCTCTTGTCCTGAA
>NW_013665939.1:135353-144694 GCF_000517525.1 Limulus polyphemus | reverse complement strand
AATAACTACTTATCGTATCGTACGTTTACACTACTAGTCTGTTTCCATCTTCAGGGCCCCCCAGTAGCACAGTGGTATGTCTGCGGACTTACAATGCTAGAAACCGAGTTTCGATACCCGTGGTGGGCAGAGCACAGATAGCCCATTGTGAAGCTTTGTGCATAAATTCAAACAAACAAACCATCTTCAGGAAATTCCTCAGGATGATTGTATTTACGATGATAGTAGCAGGGATTCTATATTTTGTCTTCTTAATAGAAAGGCTTGTGTGCCATTTTTTCGTCCGTACGAAGCCTTCAGTCAACTAATCGACAACTATTTAAATTATCTCCAGAATGAGATATCAAGACTACTATCACCACGAACACAATCCATCTAAGGTCTTTCCTGAAGATGGAAACAGACTAGTAGTGTAAACGTACGATACGATAAGTAGTTATTAAAAAATATCAACAGATGAATAATTAGAATTAGATAATTATATAGGTTACTGTTAACCATGGCAATGATTATCAATATTTATTTGGCTAAACATGAGTAACTAGTGGTAACATTTATTCAGCTTGGATAAAAAATAATCAAATTGATTAAAGATGGAGGGCTTTGTATGATAATAGTGAAGGAAAAGTGGATTAACGTGGTTAATCACATATAGATATTGATCCGATCAGGATGGTTACGTAGTGATGAGATGAAGCTTCAAAAGCAAATAGCAAGGTTAATAAATTTTTGATTAATCCACTCTATTCCTATTGTTGTAGTTCATACCAGCTGGTATATTCAGGTATATGTTAAAATATACAGAAAAATTGCTTGTTTGTAATTAAGTAAACATAGTTTTACCGTAAGTATTATTTTTTGAGAAATTAGCACATTAACCAAACAAAGCCCCACTCCCGTAAATCACAATAGTTCTGTCTTTAACCAGGCCTCTAGCAGTGTTCAGCCTTCTAACGGTTACACGTCTTAAATGGTTATTTTGCGTGCTGGATATATATAAAAAAACAAGAATAATCAATAAAGAAAAAGTATTTATGGGGTGTAAAATAGGTTAAGGTTTGGTGTGTAGTTGAGTAGAAGCAAACCGTCGAGTAGTTTACACGCAATAGAAAAACATTCAGAAAATACGTTCTAAGTGTTGTATTCGTACGTACTAGTCTTGTTTATACTTTAATTTATAAAACTAAATATAAAAATATTTCCAATTATAACTCATAAATTTAATTGTTTATTTTCATAACACTTTTACGCAGAACGATATATATATATATATATTTATATATTAACCCTTCTTATATAGAAGTCTACAAAAGCATTGTAACAAATATGGATGTTGTAATTGCAATGATTACTATTCTATATTAATGAAGTTTCAGTCCATACACTTATACGGAAATAAAGCGTTGTAAAGAGTAATTTTTGATACATCTTTGGACAAAGACATGTGAATTCAAATAACTTCATTAAAAAAAATACCTCTGAAGTTCTATTTGTTTGAATGAAGAGTACAGCCAATTGGTAATAAGCTTCTCGGTAGGTAGCGTTGCTGTTGATCACCGACAATAACAAAATTTCGGCTTGGTTGAAGCTTCGTTCTTGCGTCAACAGTTGCGCCTGTGTGCCAAAATGTTACATTAACTTTTGCATTAACTCTTATGTGTTTTAAACTTTATTGCTCGAGATCCTGGCGTATATATTGTAAATTAACGAAACAGTATATAATTATAAATGACACCCGCTGTTTACAGACTGAATTTGTAATCATTAAATAAAACACAGCTGACATAGCTTTAAACCATGAGCTTTGTTCTGGTTTTAAAGATTAGCTTTCAAACAATAAATACTCTAGGCTGAGATAAGGGTTATAAATAGGGTTTAAATTAACTAATCGCATCAAAGTAATCTTAAAAACGTCACAATATCTCTGGAAAATTTCATTTTTTTAAGTATTGAAAATTTATAACGCACTGCAAAGTAAGTAGCTACCCATTTTTTAATAGTCTGAATCCACTTTGTTTTCAGTTAAAAAGGTGATGGGCGCTGATCACTCACAACATGGGGAATGTTCTCTATATTTGTATTAAAACAACCAAAACAAATGAAACAAAAACATAACTTGAAGAGGCTGTTTAAAACTAAATCTTCTCAAAGGTTAAACAAACAAGACATCAAGCATATCTTTCCACAAACAGTTTAATTATGTACGCAATTCGAATTTTATCATATTGCTATTGAGAAGATACAAACTAACGTGTATACTACATCTAAACAGATGTAGTGTATATACTTAAAACTGCAACAACAACAAAAAACATTTCTGATCAAGAAGAAGTACCGTATTCAAGTACTTAATTTAACGTTTACAAAAGCTATGAATCTGCAATCCAAGTAGAAACGTCTAGTTGAGTACTTAATTTAACGTTTACAAAAGCTATGATTATTCTATCCAAGTACAAATGTCTAGTTGAATACTTAATTTAACGTTTACAAAAGCTATGAATCTGCAATCCAAATAGAAACGTCTAGTTGAGTACTTAATTTAACGTTTACAAAAGCTATGAATCTGCAATCCAAATAGAAACGTCTAGTTGAGTACGTAATTTGATGTTTACATAATCTGTAGTTCAAGTAAAAAAGGTCTAAATGAAGTATGTAATTGGTTTAACTAGGATATTAGGCACATTACTCAAATTTCTGTATTGTTTCTAAAATGTTTTTTTTTGTCTCTCTTTATAATCGAAATGAACTTCAGAAAGAAGGAAAACAAAATTTTCTGGTAAATAGATACACTTACATAATGTACTTTTCCGTCCAAGTAATTTTCGTGTTTATTGATTAATTGCTTATAGAGTTCGTGGGCTTCTACTAAACGTCCAGATTTCATATACAAAGTTCCAAGGTTGTCCATGACTTGGGGATCTTCATCTATTTCTAGAGCTCTGGAACACAGAAAATTCCAATTTAAAGTAAACCAGTTTAATAGATAAAAGTACCAACTAACTCTGCCAAGAAATGTACATTACATGCTACATAATAACAGGTATTATCATGTAACACACTGAAGTACGAAACAATTTATACGACCAAAAATATCGTTAACGACGATGGTATCCAACTGATGAAACAACGCATTATCATCCTTATAAGTAGAAACTTAAAAACGGGATATTTAAATAGGTGTTTGTGGCCGGTTTGATTTTCTTTTCGATTTATTTAGATAGCTTGCTTCAAATAAATGTTTATCTAAGGCAAAGTTTGTTTAGCGTAGTATAATTCCGCTTAGCTTCCACAGTATAGAATATAAAAAATGAGGCATCTTGTTTCGATTAACTCCAAGCTTTACTTTTGCCATTAATTGTAGTTCGTGGATTGTTCCCGTACCTATTGGAAAAGAACACTACCTGTAGCAAAAAAAAAAAGTCTATTTATAAATTTTCTCACTGCATGCATATGACACAGTGGATTAGCCTGCGTACAATTGTGTAATTTAGTGTTATTCGTCTACCCATTTCCTGACGATTTTTTCTAAATCGATGTATACGTGAACAGCACTAAAAATATCCGTGTTTCGCTGTTTTTTCGGCTTTCTTGAGTGTGAAGAGATTAGCAGTAAATACGGCAGTTAGCTAACGTATCGATTGAGGTAAATGAAATATTACTAATAACGGCACGATTAACGACACAGGTTTGTGACTGATACACGTGTGCGCATGTAAGCCTTTTTTTCGAGAAACCTTAAAAATATATATCACAGTTAGAAAGTAAAACACTAATATAAGCGCAGGTGTTTCTAATGTTTCCCATGCACCTGAGATGGACAGATAGATGGCATTATTATACATTCTATAAAATTTATTGCAAGTAATTTTCCTTGCTAGACTTACGTCAATGCTATACCAATAGTACCATTAATAATCAATGACGTGTATTTTCTTTATTGTTGTCTTTTTGTTTTTACCCAGTCTTATGGAACGTGAAGAAAACAGTGTAAACTAACGAAATGAGACTATTTTACTATTATCTAACGTACGAAATGGTAAAACTCACACGTTCAAACGCAAATCCTGAATACTTTCATGGACCCAATCTGTCTCAGTGATAAAAATTGCTTTCAATCACATGTGGAGAGAATAGCTTGTATTCAACGTTAAGTGGTTCTGTGTGAATCTTAGTAGAGAATTTGAATTTGTTTTAACAGTGACGAGAAGAAAGCCATCTGTCTTAGTATCCATCTAGTTTCTGTACTCGTAAGACAAAGTACTGAAATATTAAAGACTATTTTCTTTATTCTGACTCTAAAAGATTGGCACACAATGTAATTCCAAGTTTCATGCCAACGTTTAATCTTTTGTAAACCCATTGAAAAACAACAGCCATTGTAACAACAAAAGTTAAAACATGGAAACTACAGATTAACGAGGAAAAGACGACAGGTGTATTCGTGTTAGTTTTAAACGAGTTTCGAAATCAAGAATAAAAGTATGCTAAACGGTTATTTTTTGATATTGAACATTCTTCATATATGATGTTCTATTTCTCGCAGACCTTATTGTGATCTTTATTGATTCTAATTCTACTGATTCTTCTTCTCAAACCTGCTGATGTAGCTAACTTACAATTGTCTGTACTAAAGTATATATTTCATTGTCGATTGTTTCATTGTAAAATATTGTTTATCAGTCTACGAGAATGCAACTTAAATACTTAAATAACAATGTGGAGTTTGGCGTGATCTATGAGTAGCGTGCCAGACTGTGACGCAGTTCGTGTCCCTCTGAAGAAAAGTCATGTCTGGCACTTTAGAGTCGTGGATGCGTTATAAAAGTGACAGTCAAAACCCTCTATTCGGTAAAACAACCTAAAACGTTTGAAGTCGGTGCTGTTTCCTCTCCAGTCTGAGTCTGTCAGTTCAAAAATAGTGCAGATAGACCGTGTGTAGGTTTGCGCGAATGACCGAAACAAACAAACAAAAACTTAAAAGTAAATAAGGATTTTTCATAGTACTAAACTATATGAGGGGTTTAAAACTAAGAACCTTATTAATAAAATAAAACACAACATAAAAGTAGATGCCTATAAAACCGTAGTAGCCAAATAAACAGATTCAATAACCGTTTTTCTTCTACTTTATGTTTCGTTTTTATTTCACTATCGAACAACTTCTGATTTTTAAACTCTTCATACGAAGCGATTCTGTAAGAGTTCCTTTTTTATTTGATTTTAATTAGAATTGATGATTTGTGTATTCTAGCAATTAAATAATAGTAATCACAAATACATCCTGAATTATACCATATGTATGACATGTCTAGAACAGGCGTAAGGAAGATGTATATAGCCATAAAATCGATTAGTCGACATCATTGTAAAACATCCATTTTATAAGATTACTCTCAATTCAAGAAATCCTATCGAAAAAAAGAAAATACATTTTAATCAAGAAAAATCTTTTTATATAGTTTTGTTTTTCTTTGAGGTTTGGGATAATAAGTTTGTAATGTCCTTAAAATGTATAATTCCGCGTCAAATATAGCACAACAATAAACCAAATTTTCTATAAGATACATGTTTAAAAATTGAAAAATATTGACTATAAATACAGTAATAAATCCATTTTATATAAAAATATTAATACTTCTGTCAACATAAAGTCTGCGGACTTACAACGCTAGATTCAGGGATTCGATTCCCGTGGTGGGCAGAGCACAGATAGCCCATTGTGTAGCTTTGTGCTTAATTACAAACAAACACACAAATGAACATAAAATGATTCCCTGGTGACGCAGCAGCAAGTCTTGGGCTTATAACGCTAGAAACTGGGGTTTAATATCCGCGGTGGGAAGAGTACATAAAGCCCATTGTATAGCGTTGTGCTCAACAACAAACAAACATAAAACAATCTTTAATCCCCAGGGCTAGACTGATTTTTAAGTAGGCAGTCATGTGGCGTATCCAGTGGCTTCAGGCTTTCGAACAATGAATAAAGACAACATGGCTATACCTTCTTCAAACTTCTGCTGGAAGCTTTCAATGAAAAATGATAAAAATCTGGTCACTTGCTTACGTTATTTGACAAACATTCAGCTATTTACCACCCACAATCTTATGTACGGTAAAAAAAACAACAACATATAAATATCAATACATACATTCCTTACCAAGCGTGGTACAAGTCTTTGTAATTATGTTACAAAGCGACTGTTATTTCTCTTAGTCTTTCATGAATATAGTCGTTTAAACATAGAGAAACTGATAAATGAAAGTCTTCCCCGGAGGCTATGACGTCACACGAAACAAGACAAGCCTTAAAACACACGAGGTTAATATTAAAGACGCTGACATTCCTATGTGTGTTTACTATAGTGTTTAAGACAAATATAGATGTATATATATATATATATACACACACACATATATATATATACATATGCATATAATAAAATGGGTAATGTCTACCAAACCTTTTGTATAATTTTTCAGCTTCATCAATAAATTTTAGAGAACGCAGAGTTCTCGCTGCATTAAGAAGCGCCACAGTGTGGTTAGGGTGAATTCGAACAGCACGTTGATAAAATTGAACAGCTTCGTTTTCACGACCTGGAAAAGAAAAAAAAAAGTTTTAATAATTTCTAGGTCACAACTACTTCTAAAGAGAGGATCAGAATATTCAAAATGTGAATTTCAAACTCAAAGCCATTTTCAAAGAAATACTTCTGGTTTAAAATATTCCGCACCAAAGTGGTATTACCTATATTATTCGAGAAACGTTACTAAAAATTCTCCACTGGTTGTTTCTTTTAACTTATTCCGTTAAACAAATGTGTATGCTTTTATTTTTAATTATATTATACTATAAATCTAAAAAGCTCTTCCTTTACCAATTCATATATTAAATAAGTCAACGCTTAAGAAAACAAAATATACTAACCTAAGCTGTGGATGAATACGCCATAATTATTAAGCGCATCGACGTTTTCAGGACTAATACTAAGTGCCACTAGATGAAGCTTCTCTGCTTCTATCACGTGACCAAGACTGGCGTATAGGGACGCTAGAGCCGAAAAAGCCTCAGCAAACTTTGGATCTATGTCGATTGCTTGTTTTAAACAAATTTCAGCTTTATCTTTCTTATCTTGTTTACTGAAATGAGAATAGAGTAAACTTGTAAAATACAAGTAAATCCAGTAAAATCCAGTAAAATGTTTATATTAAAAATCCACGAAATGTATCCTCCACCGAAGACGGTCTTCCTAAGCCTAAGGATGAACTTTCATTCAATATTTTTGTTTAAAATAAATAGCTGTTCCTTGTAAGCTGTTTACAAATGTGTTTCAAAGTTCTACAAACTCTTATTTAGTATGAAGAGAAAATGTTTTCTGAAACATTGGTAAGGGTTTAATGTTGTTGACAATACTTCAGTTGTTACTAAGTTCTATTCTTAACTTTAGTAATTGGTTTTGTCTCATCATATCTTCTAAGAGTCTCGCATTTCTTATGATTATTTTATTTTATTAATACATTTATTTGAAAACATAAGAATTTATAAGAAAATTTAACATTTACAAGCAGAAGCACAACATATCAGCTCTTCATGTCATATCTATTGATCGATCTTTGTTAAGTACTGACTGAATAATCATTTACATTTAAACTGTGCAAAAACTAGTATCAATTATTTTGTATTCTTATCTATCATTCATCATAAAATAATTTATTGGCTTTTGAAGCTATAGATGACTACAGAAGAGTAAAAATGATTTTTTTTTCCCTTCAGGAACACACAATAATTAGTATTCCAGATGGTCAGGATAACTATCATGATAAATTTATATTTCAGATGATTAAGATAATTATTGTGATACGATATCGGAGTAAAAACTTATAATAAATTAATTTCTGGAAGGATTTGTATATTGACAAGGAACTTTCTTGTATACTTTTATGATTGTAGGAGTCGATCAGTCACTTAGATGAGTCAAGTATCTTTGTGTCATCTAGTTAGCTCATATGTAGCATGGAAACTGGATATCTTCAATGGCTTAACCTTGTATTTACGTTCTAACACTTGGATATGTTCAATGGCTACGCCTTGTATCCATGGTCTGACACTTGGATATGTTCAATGGCCTTGTGTTGTATTGTCTGGTCTAACATATGAATATGCTCAATGACGTTACTCATATTGTATGGTCTAATACCCATTTATAGATTTTGTTTTCGAGAAACACAACCCTTTGTGACATATTTATGAAACTCCAACTTTTAGAATTTATCTCAGATTTTAAACGAGACATTGCTGTAAAAACCTTTTTATAAACCTTAGGACTATTTATGCTATACAATTAAGTAACTTTCTTTCTAAGTCAGTAAAGCGTGTTCCTTACATATTAGACCTAGTTCCGTGGTTTTGTTCAGTATAATTAGGAAAACAACGGCTCAGCAAAACAATCCTGAGTCATGATAAGTAAGCTTATGATGATGCTGTATAAATACTTTATTAACTATTCATGGTATCATTCCCTGTAAAGGTTTTGTAATGAGATAATTATTTTAATGTTAGTTTGATTAATAAATGTTGAGAAGAATAGATTTTGCTATGAATATATTATTAATAATTAGTAAATCACCTGTACAAGTTGCCGAGGTTGAAGTAGGCCCTGGCATGATATGGATTTATAGATATCGCAGCTTGGAAATGATGTTCAGCTTCAGCTGGATCAGAAAGCAGTGCTCCCAGATTGTTATGTGCGCTGGCATGATCGGACCACAAACTGCAAATACAAAATAAAAATATACATTCAAATCATGAATGCAATCATTATAAGCCTTTCTGTGACAGGTTTCACACGATACTTCGCAATTATTTTAATCAATAAGAAACTCAGTCCTTTTCTACATTTGACGTCAGCTTAATAAACTGATACATTAGCATTTTCTGAAGTTTTTTAACACTTTCAGGTACAAAATATTCCGTATATGTATATTTTTCAGGAAAAAAAATGTATTCTGTAAGATTTTGTCCAAGCATATGTTAAAAAATCATGAAAAACTTTCGTACAAGAAACGTTTATATTACTGATATAAATTGCCACATCAAATTTTCTCATAATTCATCTTCTTTTCAAAAAGTTGGTTCGGTACACATGAAAGAATCGAATAAGGTTTTTTCTTGTTTTGGCCAATTATATATATATATAGGCAGATTTTGTTAAACAAGACCGATGTCTGTAGGTTTACTTTCTTCTTAGAATTCTTCTCAAGAAGTCGATAAGCCGTCTTAACGTTGTTAGAACAACGGGTAAAAGTTGTAGCTAGCTTTTACCCGTTGTTCTAACAACGTT
>NW_013665939.1:121083-134735 GCF_000517525.1 Limulus polyphemus | reverse complement strand
AACGTTGTTAGAACAACGGGTAAAAGCTAGCTACAACTTTTACCCGTTGTTCTAACAACGTTAAGACGGCTTATCGACTTCTTGAGAAGAATTCTAAGAAGAAAGTAAACCTACAGACATCGGTCTTGTTTAACAAAATCTGCCTACAAGAAAATCTGTCACCAAAGTACACCAATATATATATATATATACCTGAGTGCGATTCTGTAGTGTTTAATAGCTAGTTCAATATTTCCTGTGTCCTTTTGAAAGTTGGCAAAATTGTAGTGGACCTTAGCATTCTGAGGTACACTCTCCAGGCCTGACCTGTAAAAGAAATAAAATTACTGCAGTCTACTTATTTATTTGCATGTCAGAATTGTCTGGATAAGTTATAAATAGTGTTATTTTGTGCTGACGGAAAAGTCGTTTAAAGCTATCTTTAAGAAAATAGAATCTCATGAACTGATTTCCCCCCAATGCCTGTGTTATGGTTTGGAAAAGGCGTTATTGTTATTGTACATAAGTACTTTATACATCGTTCACCACGGTAATGCAACGCCATACACATTGCATTCAACAACAGGCTTGGATGTTTCATTGCTCTTCTTTAAGATTCTGCTTAGAAATTTCACCCCTTGCAACCTACTTAATATCGCATAGTAATCTTTTAGTTAAACTCTGTGTTTCCATATATTTAAAACTATCCATAATATGCTGTCACAAAAATGATGTAATTCGATTCCTAAGTGAAACCAATAACCCTATATTCAATTATTCGCACGCGAAATTGAAAACCGTATTATTGCAAAAAGCTGATTGTAAAATCGATAATTTAGTTTCAGTTATAACGGATTTGAAACTTCTAACCTCATGCTCTTCCAACAACGAATTAACGTATCTTGTATATTTAAACTGGTTCAACAAATATCAGTCTTAATAAACTAAAATGAACCTCAACTTCTATTGCAATTTTGGTACGACTTAACTATGAATCGTTATTGTTGTAGTTTCTCTTCTTAGACCATATCAGAAATTGTGCACGTGCAAAGCACTCGAAATACACTATATTATTCTTGTTCTGTATAACAGCTTACTTGAACAGAGTCTCCCTGGATTCCCAAACAGCGTTACGACGTAGTGTCCACCATATGAACACAGACAAGAGGAATATCGCACTAATTCTGCCAATCCAAGTCACTTTAGAACTCCAGTCTTTCAGTTTCTGTAGTCCGTGGGTTACAAGTATATACAATCCTGCACTGGAGTCCAGTAAATGAAGAGAGAGGAGCTTTAGCATTTAATTATATTACAGCGCTAGATGTGTAGTTTTATGGAATATTAAAGTTAAGTAAAAATGGATAAATGTAATCAATATAAGATAAAATATTTAAACAGAGAATATTTTAAAAAAATAAAAAGAATCTCAAAAAAATTGTCTTTATACATTTAAACCAACGGAAATCGCAATTATTATTTTCGATAATAAATAAAATCATATTTCGTTTCTTCTTGTTAAATTATTTATATACATGAATACATATTTTCTCAAATAATATCATATAGTCCCCCAGTGGCACAGCGGTATGTCTGCGAACTTACAACGTTAGAAACCGGGTTTCGATACCCATGGTGAAAAGAGCATATATAACCCATTGTGTAGCTTCGTACTTAATTACAAACAAACAAAAAATATCATATACTCAGGTAAACACCATTTAATAAATGACATTTTTTTGCATCTACGAGCATAAGGAAGTGCTATATAGAACATATGACTGTTTTATAATCGAATATTTATCTGTAGGTGTCGAGGGAATCACTACATACCCTTATATGGCGGTTAGGAATTGGTGAACATAACATATGTCCCTTAAAATTAAACACCTATTGGGCTCCGTATACGTACTATGCAGGTTTGAGAACTTTAATAGACTGTAACTGCCTATTGAGAAGACAGGAGACGACGTTTCGGCTTCTTTACTAAACCGACACATTGCCTCCTTTACTTTCATTATAGGCAGTTGCAGTCTACTAAAGTTCTCAAATATACTACATCTATGCTGCCTAAAGTTCCGCTGAAACAGCGTTATTTCTATGCAGTTAGAAATTGGTAGATTGAGCCTATATCTGTTACATTTAAATACTTGCCTTGGTAGGTCATGTATTCGCTCAGCCACCACAGTCACTAGAAGGCTAGAAATTAGTACATAAAACGTATAATTACATTTAAATATTTTTCTGGGGGAAGTAATGGGTTTATTCAGCTAACAACTCCCACAGCCACTAGAATATTGAAAAACCGGTAGATAGAGCCTATAACCGTTACATTTAAATATTTGCTTGGGGATCATGTAAAGAGTTCGCTTAGCCACCACAATCCCCACAGTCACTAGAACATTAGAAATTGGTAGATAGAACTTACACTTACATTTCAGTACTTACCTGGGGATGTAAAGGGTTCGCTCACCCACCATAAACCCCACAGTCACTAGTAGATTAGAAATTGGTAGATAGAACTTATACTCACATTTCAGTACTTACCTGGGAATGTAAATGGTTCGCTCACCCACCATAAACCCCACAGTCACTAGTAGATTAGAAATTGGTAGATAGAACTTATACTTACAATTCAGCACTTACCTGGGGATGTAAAGGATTCGTTCAGCCACCATAAACCCCACAGTCACTAGAAGATTAGAAATTGGTAGATAAAACTTATACTTACATTTCAGTACTTACCTGGGGATGTAAAGGATTCGTTCAGCCACCATAAACCCCACAGTCACTAGAAGATTAGAAATTGGTAAATAGAACTTATACTTACAATTCAGTACTTACCTAGGGATGTAAAGGGTTCGCTCAGCCACCACAGACCCCACAGTCACTAGAAGATTAGAAATTGGTAGATAGAACTTATACTTACATTTCAGTACTTACCTGGAGATGTGAAGGGTTCGCTCAGCCACCACAAACCCCACAGTCACTAGATGATTAGAAATTGGTAGATAGAACTTATACTTACATTTCAGTACTTACCTGGGGATGTAAAGGGTTCGCTCAGCCACCACAAACCCCACAGTCACCAGAAGATTGGAAGCCGGTAGAAACGAAAGTGTGAGTATCGCCAAAGCTACTGATAGAACAGTCATTTCTCCTATCTAATCAAACAATATATATATATGTATATGAGTTTTTCTTGCTGTATAGAATATTCCGTAAACTAGTAATATTCCAATTAATATTTTTCTTCTACACCATACTTGATTACTAAGCAAAACAGTTGAATAATTTTCAAAAAAGTGTAATATTAATCAGTTATGTTTTAGAATTGTTCCTGTTTTTCCAGGACAAAATAGCATTTGATACTATAGCAGTAGTTTGAGCGATAAGAATAATATGAAAACGTATTTAATAAGTTAATATTGTATTGAATCAGTTTATATATGATCGTTCTTTTACTTTATACTACATTTTAAAAATGATAGTGTTGAGTTGAAAGTATCAATCATAGGCTTGAGTCCAACAACAAGAAAAATATAGACTAACGTTTGCTAGAGAGACCTGTAAGAATGAGAACCGCCGTCAGCAAAAAATAAAAATAACGAACGGTATATCTCTCTTTCTCTTATTTATGGGTCTCTCTGTGTTTTACCCACATGCTAATTTTGTAATTACTACAAAGAAAATAACTGTTTACTTCATAGGTATTATAAAGACGTAATTGTGTATCCACAACTATTAATTGGACGTGCTTGATCCATTTTTACGTTTTCATAATGATACATTTGTTTTTCACAGATATTTTAAATCACCAGCAATTGAATAAATCACACTGAATAGTGAATAAAATACCAACATCACTAAAATATTGTGTTAATTTCAACCTGACCAAAATGAAGAAATTAACTTAGAAATAAGTAATGGAAAACGAGCAGAAGTTATTGCCTTATTTAATGAAGGAAACTTTACTATTGTTTTATTTGTTGATACAATTCTTTTATAACATTCTGAATTTCTTTGTTTTCCTTCAAGAAACGGAAACGATAAGAAGAGACGGAACTTTTGAAGCGGTGTGTGATTCTTTAGTGTGTTCCATTTTATTTGTAACAAAATTATATGTTATTATTTAAAGTAGCTCTAACGGATAAGTATTATTTTTCAAAAAAATCATACACCGCTTCAACATTTCCTTACCTCTTGGCGTTTCTTTCTTCGGAAAACTCAGGTTTGTTGTTAGAAAATAAATCAGAAAGAAAACCTGAATGGAATATTGCCAAAATTTGTGTTTCAAAAGATAAGGTGAAAAGAACATTAAATCGCATTTGTTTTGTATTTTTTGCAGTTGAGGTTTAAAGTCTAATAAGAGAAATGGGCATCCTTGTGTTATTTACAGCAAATCGATTGAAAACATTCTCAGTGTTTAGTGTGGGATTTACATAGATCTGAGATCATCAACAAGACTGTCTGGCGAGACAGAGTTCTATGTGGACAAGTTATAGATTTGAAGCCACTATTTCACGTATGAAATTGGCCCAACGTTTAAAACTTGCAAATAACCACAAAATTGGAAGAATAAATAAAACAATATGTTATTGAATGGACGAAGCAAAGAACGATTATGATTTTTTAGAAGTTCTACGAGATTTATTATGTGTAGAGAGAAAATTAAACAAGAAAATGTAAAGAAAACAGAGAAACATGATAGTGAACGTACGTTTTGTTGTTTTTTTTTATGCAGGAGTTGAAGGTCTTAAAATTAACGGTATTACGATCTGGCTCGTCATGCACTACTCTGATTCTCAGCGGAATGTTGATGATGAATCCGTGTTGAATTAGAAACGGAAGGAAAGAATTAATGATACAAAGGTAATGAATTGGCTAGCCCAAACACCTCATGTTAAATCAAATTTGTTAAAACAGTGAAAAACGTTGCAAAACAAAAGTCAACTAACTGACGGCAACTTTTGAATATTATACAACAAGAATGGCAACGGTCATATATGTAGTTAAGGTATGATGGAAAGCCTATATTAAAGATTGATTATTCAATGTATTAAGTTCGGATGTTAACTTCTTATTCTCAACATTGGAATATTGAGTATAAACATAAAACGTAAGCAGAAAAAAAACTACTGTTAATTTGAAACCTTCCTTGAAAACGTTTGTGTTGATAACTTGTATTGAGGCTCATGAAGTATGTAATGTAGCAGAGCCTTTAGTTCTATGGTCAGTTTGTAACAGTGTTTATAGTCTTGATCATGAAATACATTGAGTTTTAGTTAGCTATTACAGTGTCATTCCTGGCAAAAAATATACAAACTAAAGTAGGCAAAAAAAACAACAACAAACTTTTAGTTTATTATTATTTAGTTCAGTTTGTTAGAGTACAGTGTCTATGAGAAACAGTAACGAGACAAGTTCAAGTTTCTTGGTGGGTTTGTGTGTTTATCCACAACACCTACCTCCTCTTACCTTGACTGTTCTTCTGGTGTACATTAAAATGCTTCCAAGTCCACCAAAAAGCAACACCGAAATAAGGTTACGCTTTTCCCACACTGTCTCCACCAAGGGAATGCTGCCCATCTGCCAATCATAAGATAGGTTTGAAGGACAGAGAATCAAACAGGCGTTGAAGGTAACAAGGTATGTCTTTGTGAGAAATCTGGAGGATAACAAAATATGTAGAAACCAGTTACTAGATGGGAAGCTAACTTCATTATTTTCAACAAACGTTATTTTGTAGAATGTGGTTGTTACAATACAACTTTATCCTAAACCCAAACATCTAACTATAACTACTTGTACGTTAGTTACTAAGACTATTTGCAAACACGCAACCAAGACCACTCCCAATCCATGTATAAGACAAGATAGAAGCTTGTGACTAATTCTTCTTCAGCTGCTTGGCTATTACTATTTACAGTTGTATGACTGAGAGTACTTACAAATGTGTGGATAAAGCGTGTTACAAGGACTACTAAAAATACATCGATTAGAGCATAATCACATTCAACTGCTGCTAGTCAAAAATTGTTAATAATTTAATCACGTGCCATTTTCGTTTATTTAAAATGAATAGCGTTTCAGGTCACAACTGACGAGAATTTAATCGCGACTAATTTTAAAAGCGATATGAACTTATCGTGTGTCTGCTTGTTTGTTTATTGGATGTCGTGCAAGCTTATCGAGGGCTATATGCGCTAATTTTTTCTAACTTTCAAGAGATGAGACAGCTAACCAATACCAACCACTGTTACTCTTTTGCTACTGTTGTCAGACCGAATAGCGAGACTTGACCGTTGCTCTTGCAACGCATCATAGCACTAAAGCGTGGAGAACGATTTTGTTTTTGTTTTCTTTTGGTCATAGGATTCAAGCCACGTAACCTCAGCTCCACAGTCCGGCATGCTAACCATTAGGCCTCTCTCAATCCAAATCGCGTGTCATCTTATTTGTAACTGAATTCAGCTTAACTCAGACTGAAAGAGAAAATAAATGAAAAGAGAAAACAGATTATGCTTCGATAATACAACATCCAGTTTCACTCATTCATTTGACCTTTTTCTGGACATCGGCCAAGACTTTGGTACCTTTTCTTTTAGAAACTTTTGACAATTTTTTCATTGTAATGTCGGTAATTATTAGTTTAGTTCAAGAAAACGAGAATTAATTTCTCTGATCATCATCAAATCTTGCATTTGATTTTAAAGACGATATAACAGCAAAGAGGCATTAAACTGTTTTAAGTAACTGTAAAAGATTTAATTTTTTTTTTAAATTTCTTCTACTGTATTTGCAACAAGTAGCTGGCGTCATTTGCATGAGCACCAGTTTTGTTGACATTATCCAGTAAGGCTTCGGGACTAAAATAGTTGTATAAATAACATTATAGATGAAATTGTAATTAAAGAAATCTGAAAACTTTGGCGTTATCGGAAGCCATTTCTTCGTTGTTGTTTTTTTCAGAGCGAGAATTTGAAACGAGCGAGAAGCGTGAGTCTTAGATTTGCCGTTACCTCATGAGTAATTATGTCAACATCCCGACATCCCGAAAATATCGAATCTACTCCTGAATATTAAATGTCTCATATTCAGAATTCTTCTGGTTATCTACGATGTCTTTAATCGTGATTACTTTTTATTTTTCTTACTTGTCGATCAAGTTCCATGACCATTTATAAAAACATGTTACACGTAGAGCTTAATAAGTCATGTTAATATCTTTATTATCAACTCTCAGTAATCAGTTTTTACAAAATACGCCAAATATCCTTGGCTAGATATCTAATGATTTCACTGTAGTTATAATGGAGTTTATACTTATACCAGTGTGTACTTACCTCGTAAGCAACGAAGACGCGAAAGCAGCAGGGTTGTCTTGTTCAGAAAACCTTGGTAACGAACCTTGAAGCATCCATATACGAAATCCCAAAAGGACTAAATACTGTTGAAATAAAACATTTCAATTATTTCTAAAAATAATCTGAATGTATTTTTAATTAAATTTTACTAAAAAGCAACTTCAATTTACATAAACATTTAAAACGAAATACAGGAAACAAAATGTGTTTTCAATTACGATTACGAACACAAATGAAATTAAGGAAAAATAATACTATTTTGAAAGCTAAATGCAGAACAGGAAACAAACGTGCAAAATCATTCTATAAATATATCTACGACACTTGTAACATACTATATAATTGGTGGACACCATCATTCTACTGAAGAAGTTTGGTTTCCTTTGATTTAAGTTTCTGGCGAAGAAAACTATCCAAACGCTTATCGGTAAACGTAAGAAAGTTTAGAGTAGCATGTCACGCACGCTTTCTGTTGCAAATTACACTCACAATGGCTATTTCTATACAGTTGATAGAAAAGAAACGCGTTTAATCATAATAAATTTTGGATAAACTGTAATTAGATAATCTTTTACGAAAAGACACTCAAATAATTACTGATCTAAGCTATGTCTTTGAGATAAAAGTTTTTTTACTACATAATGCATTTCTTGTTACTACCGATTCTATTTTTTTACTTTCCATATCACTGTAATACAGATGGTTAATCGTATTTTATAAGGACAAATTGCATATGTTAATAAAATGGCGTGATGCCACAAATGCTAGCATGGGTGACATTGGCTACATGTTTATCACCTATATATTTGGTTCATGATATATTTATGGTTGGAGGAATATGTCACAGCCTTTGAAAAGAGGAAATACGTGTAGGAAGGTTGTTAAATGATCTGGACCTAAAGGACATAACATTTCGATGAATTAGAGCAATCAACGTTTTCCAGGAAAATGGAGAAAACTTGAACAGCACATGTTTAAAACAGCAACGAGGTACAAAATCACACCCCAAGCCAATTGGAAGAGCGCCCTCATCCATAAAATCGATACTATGGTTACGAAAGAGAACCTTCTGATCCACAATGTCATTACAATGATGGGTGTGCATATCTTCTGACGTCATTAGGAAGATAACAAACAAATGTTTAAATTTGAAGAAGGTTCAAAGCTTCCAATCACACCTCAAAATCATTAAATGTTTTGATGAGAAAGACAGGCGAAGAAACTGGAATCGACTCATTCTATCACACACATTTCAGTACACTTTTGTGCATTTAGTTTGCTTAAACCTGGCCTTGAAAGCCGACATTCACATATCCTTAAAGGTCTTCAGAGAGGTTGTCAAGATAAGTGATAGAAATTTAACCTTGCCGTCCTGCATAGAAGTTTGCCACAATGGAAATTGCAGTTTTGTGCAATAGTACATAATTATAGCCATTAAACTGAGTACGATCAACAGTAAAAGAGGAATGTAGATCCAAGCGCAGTAAGTAATCTAAAACATCGTTCTTATTAAATGCGATTAACCAACGTACATCATAATAAGGCACTCTCTGATATTTCTAATAAGAAAACGGATATAACACTGCATCTTTCATTTTAGCTACTTAATATAAAATGACAACTTACCCCAGTCAGTAAGAACACCGTGTGTTGGTCCAGCCAACCTTGCCTTTCTTTAATACATCTGAAAAAAGAATATAATTTCAAACAAAACATTATAAATAAAACCACGTTTTCCTTACTACTCAAGATCGTACAATATTTAGACAAGTAATTAATTTCTTTAGAACACTTGAATGTTTCAGTCAATCTATCATTTTAATCTATTTAATGTAAAGTCATCTCACGCTTCCCTTTATTTAAGTTATTAACTCCAACTGAAGAAGTGTCTGACATTTGTGCTAATCAGCATTAGAGCAATTTAATATCACTAAAGTACCTATACTTTTGGCGCGATTTTCTTATAAATTCCAATAAGGCGATCAATCATAAAATGGATAGATGTGGTATAAATCCAAAAATAAATTGTGTTTTCTTGTTCTATAATTGCAGTTAATTTGTCGACAGGTTAACTTGTATCTAATGTCACCCATTAAACATGTGTGTTAAATCCCTCATTCTTAGTAACATTTGGTTTGCCATCTACAATATGTTTGAAACACGACATTTTTAGGTTTTTCAACCTAGAAAGGATAAATACACTAAATTTTATAACTTATTTAATCAGACGTCAGATTTCAACTCTGATTCTTCCACAACCTTCCTGAGAGCGTTTGTAAAGTACACTTCAAATACAGGGAATTTAAAGCAGACATTTTTCCAACATTAATGCAAAAACTGTAGTTGTGGAGATTAAACTTTTAAAAGAACTTCTGTGTAAAAACAATAGATATATGAATACTTAACACGCTATCTACTATATTTTTAATTAACTTAACTTTCTTTTTTATCCTTCTCTCGAGCCTCTAGTAATGTTTAATATTTACATCACTATTGTGCGCCTACTAGTCTTTTATTGTTCACGTACTCTACTCACTACCTGTTATCATTATCTTACTCAACCTACTCATCTTTTTACTTATTCTCTCAAGCTGTCCACTTGATACTCTTATTGCTCTCTTCCTCTCTCTTTCCCTCCTCCTTTTTTTTTACTATTATATTTGTTGTATTCGTCTTATCAATACCAAACTGTTTGCTCGGCTATATAATTTATTTGGATTAGTATTTTTCATGGATTCTTCTTAAGCCATAAGTACCACAAACAAAAAAGGAATACATTTTTAGGTGAGATAATCATGCATTTCTTAACGCTTTTTCTGTTGACTCTTACACAATAAAATAAGGGAACATAACAAAAAGTATATTGATTTTGTGTTATTAGGTTCCTATCAAAATGAGGATATCCGTTGATGCATTGGAAAACAAAAGAATAGATCAGTTTGGAGAACCAGGATCAACAAGGAAGAAACCGCAACAAGTCCTATTCCTATAGTTAGATTTGGCATTACTAAACAGAGGTTGAGTGCTTTATATTTAAAGGATTTTGGAGCTTCACTGCGTCGTTACAGTCTAAGTCGTCATGTCTGGCCATGTTCTATCTGACGTTCGTGAATCTTGAAAATAGTCCTGCTGTGTAATTTCCATTGTAAAAGGCTCTGTAGTAAGAGTCCATAGACAAAGCACACTTCTACTCGTCACATGCTTTCCATTCCAACGGTCTGACCCCATAGAAATCTACAGGCGTTGCGTCAGGCGAATTAAAGGACACATGTTTTCGTATAAAATTAGCATTAATAGCCGTTTTATTCTCTAGCTCTCCAATTATGAGACTATTGAACGGATATGTGTCGCTTTGGAAACGAGGACCCTTCTTGGTTATGTTGCGTACACGAAGGCGACTTTTCAAACCAATGTTTTCGTTCGTGGATTCTCACCTGTTACAGGATGCCGTGCTTTTATTACCACGGCTGGAATAGGACTTGTTGCGGTTTCTTCCTTGTTGATCCTGGTTCTCCAAACTGATCTATTCTTTTGTTTTCCAATGCATCAACGGATATCCTCATTTTGTAAATTCTAAGTACTCCAACTGAACACATCTTTTTGATCTGTGTATATAAATATTTTACGTATCAAAGGGCTGTTACAAATACCGTTCCCTAAACCGATCAGTTTTCGGTGGCATCACACTACCTACGAAACACCAAACAATGTCAATACGTAGTTTTGATATATTCCGTTTCACCGTGACTTTACATTGGCTATGACTTCCACGTGACCTGCTGATTTACCTATTCAAAATCGTTTTAATATGACGTACTATTTCCTGTGTATGTGGTAATGTTTTTATCGGCCTTGCCTTTAAAAACATTTCACAAACTTGTTTAACACAATATTAATATGATACGTAGTGGTAGTGTCATCTTCTTAGTTCCTGTCGTTCCTAGTGGAACATAGGGCTACAACAACACTTAGCCGACGGAAGTGTTTGTTGCAGTTTCCGTAGCACATTGTTATCGGATGGAGTTGGTAGCCCTCACGCCCAAGTGGGCATGTTTGGTGCGACAAGGACGCGAACCCGCGCCCCTCGGATTGCGAGTCGAGTGACTTATCCACCGGGCCGTGATAGTGTCTATACGCAATGAATTGAATTAAAATGGTCGTTATTTCCTATGTGGAAAACACAATCAATTGAAATAAAAAAGACTGTTGCTTCATTTTTAGCACGCTTAATCAAATAAACAGAAAGAATTAACAGTTGCTATGCGATACACGGAGTAAAATGCATTAATAAAAGAATTGTTATTTCCATGTAGCACATGTGAAACTGTTGATTAATTCGTCTCACAACCAACCAATCAAATAGCTATAACGGTTGTTGCTAGCAACTTCATTTCTACATAAAAAATGAAAAGGAAATAGAGTAAAAAATGTGTTTTCAATTAGGATTACGAACACGAAGGAAATTAGAAACAAAAAAAGTGGATTATAAGGGTTGTTACCTCATTTGTAGTACACTCAAGTAAGTAAATCAAAAAAATAATATAAATGTTGTGTACTCAATTATATAGATTAATGAGAAAATTCTTTTCTAATGAGTTAAAACAACTGTTACCTTTCATTAATACACACTATCAAAAGAATTAAAACAAGTGTTATCTCAGGTAATACAAACTACCAAGTGAATTAAAACAAACGTTATCTCTTAGGTAACATACACTATCAAATAAATTTTAAAACATCTGTTACCTCTTATGTAATACAAACTACCAAGTGGATTAAAACAAACGCTGCCCCCCAGTGGCACAGTGGTATGTCTGCGGACTTACAATGCTAGAATCCGGTTTTCGATACCCGTGGTGGGCAGAGCACAGATAGCCCATTGTGTAGCTTTGTGCTTAATTACAAACAAACAAAAACAAACGTTATCTCTTATGTAATACGTACTATCAAGTGAATTAAAACTAACGTTATATCTTATGTAATACAAACTACCAAGTGGATTAAAACAAACATTATCTATTATATAATACACACTATCGAGTGGATTAAAAGTACTGTTATTTCTTAGGTAATTAACACTGATTGCGTAGAAGCATATGATTCAGTCTAATCCAGTTCTGGTAGAATTACAATACGTATGTCTTTACTTTGAATCAAGTTCAAGAAATTATTAAAAATTACGAAGACGTCATCGTTTCGATGCTTTACACGTATGCAATTATTCAGGTCTCTCTTTCCCCTAATAGAAATCACCAAAATAGCCGAGGACACATTAATACTAAAGAGCAGAGCAGGCGCAAAATCCTGAAACTAATTGTACCTGACAACGATGTCGGCCTACCTCAACAGTCTCAACTAAAGCCCTACACGTCTTCAAACTCCAAGCTTGTGCATTTCTAAATATAATGAATTGGTTGAAGCGAAGTCCTGCTAGCACAGCTTCATCAGTGTCAATGATAGATGTACACATTTACTATGTAATCTTCAAAGACAGATAAATACACAGATAGTGTCTAGACTGGCAAGTAGTCACATCTACCGAACTACAGGATAATAAGGACAGGGTCTGGATAAAGGCCTTCAGGTTAAAACAGATTTTATTTTAACGATTTTGAATTATATTTGAACTAATCTTCTTAAAGTCTGAAGAGCTATAAGCTTTAATTGTGCGCGCGTGTGCTTTATTAAGATAGATATTTAATTAAAACGTATGCTATACACTTAGAACGACTTCTACTTGAACTTGGTACATCGTGATTTATTACCCATTTAGGTATACAGAACTGACATCGTTGTCACCGGGTAGCTAGAATACCCTTCTGTTTCTATAATCTTATTATATGATAGCTGAACGCTCTGCTGTCTGTTTCACATGGTGACCAAGTGACACGGTTACTGTTTTAATTCAACTACCCAATATCAGTTTGTTGAATTGATATTTTTGCACCTGATAACTAGGAAATACTGTTACTACCTTAACCTAACTACCTGATACTAGTAGACTTTATAGATGATGTTGCCACATGGTAAACCAAACATACTGCTATTACTGTAATTCCTTGCTCCTTAGCCAGAAGAGCGAGGAAAGCGGAAGCCAGTGTAGCGGTCGGTAGAAGATAGGTTGATTGATTATGCCTTGATTTCATTTTCCACCTGGAAAAATGCAGAGAAGACGGTGAAATGTTATATCTATATAATGTATATATATATATATATATATATATATATAAAGTAGTAATCTTGTTGTTGTATCGTGTACTTATACTTTACGTTTACTATTCGTTGGTTTAGTTTTAGTTAACGTTAAGT
>NW_013665939.1:119134-120240 GCF_000517525.1 Limulus polyphemus | reverse complement strand
AAGCGGAAGCCAGTGTAGCGGTCGGTAGAAGATAGGTTGATTGATTATGCCTTGATTTCATTTTCCACCTGGAAAAATGCAGAGAAGACGGTGAAATGTTATATCTATATAATGTATATATATATATATATATATATATATAAGAGGTTAATCTTGTTGTTGATCGTGACTTATCTAACGTTTTCATTCTTGGTATTTTGTAACTAAGTGTGCAATCTTCTTTCCCAAAAATAAATACGATGACTGAAAGCAAATATGGTGTGCACCTTTTGGACTGTTTCGTAAATTTAAGAAAAAAATTGTTAAATTACATAAATCCAGACTCCATCTTTTTTTTTTTTTCTAAGAGATTGAGAAACGTAGAACTTAATTTCGAAGTTTCATAATTTCAAACCTGATAATGTCACTCTCAAGAAGACAAATAATATCGACTCACGCAACGAAAATATTTTGGACTCTGAAATTGGATTTAAAGTACCAGCCAGAAAAGCTTTACTTAAAGATTTTCTGGACTTAAAACACTAGGTAGAAAGTGTTGTCAGCCTATTGGATTTCATCTATTTGAATTGTTTTGTTGAGTGCTTTCACAATATTAAACTTAAGAAATACCATTTTAATCATCTCAAGAAGCTGCATCCTTTTACGTTTCAAAAAAGCTAATTTTTTTTTTTAGATTCTCCGCATAAAGTTGTTTATAGCTTATCCAACTATACACTAGTGGAACTAGAAAAATATTTTTTTTCTAGGGATTTCAGATACTCTCTAGTACCAGGAAAACCTCGGTACCATGGTTACCTAGCTCCTTTTGAACTCTTGTTAAGAAAACTCAAAACTTGTTACGTTTACCACATTGTAGCGAAATTATTAACACCGTTAAAACACATATCAGTAGCATCGCCCTTTCGTGGTTACATTCTTATAATTTTAGGAACAAATGTTTTAACATCAGCAAAAAAGAGACACGATAAAATAAAATAAAACAATAGTATTTTAATACTAGAAATAAACGACCTTATAACACCAAATTGTTGTTTTTATTTAATTAAACGCTCAACGTTTCGATTTAACAGCTTCTTCAAGATTGTTCCAATTAAAACAATTTGGTG
>NW_013665939.1:98504-119124 GCF_000517525.1 Limulus polyphemus | reverse complement strand
TTTTATTTAATTAAACGCTCAACGTTTCGATTTACAGCTTCTTCAAGATCGTTCCATTAAAACAATTTGGTGTTATAAGGTCGTTTATTTCTAGTATTAACATGTCTTCTATACACCAATATGCACTACAGAAATTAGGTAAAGCAATAGTATTGTTATTATTAAACTAACAAAAGAAACGGCACAGTTATTTTGAACAAAGAACACTACAATGACAACGTAAAATTGGTAATTAGAAACACTACCAAGTTTTGTAAGCTATGGAAATTTTTACTACTTTAAGATAAAACAAACTGGATAAAAGTACTTATAATTACATTAAACTTGTCAGCTACACTTTATGGACTGCCTAAGATTCACAAATCTGATTGCTCCGTTAGACCTATTGTTTCCAATAAAGGTTGTTAATAAAGGTTAATCACATAATATCTCAATCCTTATGTTAGTTTAGATAAAGTTTACTTGTGAACGACCACAACACTCTGCTCTATCCTTTCTTGCACAAATGTGTTCAACAAACAAGGACTTTTTGATGTTGGTTGTTATCAGAAATCGACGTACACAGGACTCTACACACAGAATCACCAGTTCCTGTGTACTTTTACAGCGAGAGTTACTCAGACTAAAATCCGTTTTAAAACTTAACTCTTTCTTGATCAACTTTATAGATTCTACCGTAAATAAAACCGTTCAACAGTTACCTCTCCAAGTCACTGAGCTATTTTGTTCCAAAACTACGAGTAATGATCTCTCCACCACACACAGGCTCACACTGGCGAATTTTGAGAAATGAATTGTATGCCATAATCAATAGAGTGTATCCACAAGTTCACCTGCAATGTGTGTTTAACCACTATTGAGAATCCAAAGATTTTTTCAAGTTTAAATCTCAAATCCAGTTCTCTCAACAGTCACGTGTCACTTATGAATTCTGCTGTTCAACGTATGTGGGCGCTGGTGTCAGCTCGACAATCAGAAGACTAGGAAATCGTTTAAAAGAACACTAATCCTGGACCATGGGCACCCGCAGGAAGGGGCAAGAGGGGACATTTGTCCCCCCTTATATTTCACAAAAAATTGCACGTACTATTATGGTGTAAACTTAACATCGTGATTAAACTAAATATTTTTAGTAATTTTTATTAAAACTGTAAATGCCCCCAGTGGCACAGCGGTATGTCTGCGGACTTACAACACTAGAATCCGTGTTTCGATACCCGTATTGGGCAAAGCACCAATAGCCCATTGTGTAGCTTTGTGCTTAATTACAAACAAACAATAAAACTGTAAATTTGTGTTTGCGTTTAAGCACACATAACATCTATTATTTTAGTCTGTTGACTTACACTGTAAAAGCTGTTCCCCTACATACATGTTTTGCCCCCCTGAAAATATTTCTGTTTGCGCCCATGTCCTAGACTCAAGGACAGCTCAAGCCTTCTTCGAAATAAACTGGGTGAATGCCAAAGTTGAAAACAATACTATGAAGAAGACTCCTCTGATCTTTCAAAACAAACAAAAAAAACGAGATTAAACAATTAGCATTTATTCACATTTTAGTTAAATTATATTAAAGAATCTGTTGGATATAATGGCTAAAACCATTCATAAATGGTGAGAGATTATAAGAGCGAAAGTGCCGAAAATCTAAGAGAAACGTAAATTATCCAGGGTAAACGTACATAACATCAAAGATAACTGTAAGTAACTATCATTAAAATACTTAACATCAAGAGAAATAACTTTACATTACCAAAAGTAAAAATACTTAACATCCAAAAGAGATGTAAATTATCCAAAGAAAAAACACTTAACAACCAAAATAAATTTGGATTTCAAGAAGTAAAAGTACCTAACCTCCAATAGAACTATAGAATAACTAGAGTAAAAGTACTTTACATCCAAGATAATTGTAGATCACTAACATTAAAAGTACCTAACATTGAAGAGAACTGTAGATTATCCAGAGTAAAAGTACATAGCATCCAAGAGAATTATATATTATACAAAGTGAAGGTGTCTAGCATCCAAGAATATGTTAAATTACAAATATTAAATTTAGCTAACATCCAATAGAACTATAGAATAACTAGAGTAAAAGTACTTTACATTCACAAACCGTAGATTATAGAGTAAATATACTTGGCATCCAAATAATTCGTATATTAACCAGATTAAATATCAGCATTATCATTAAATATTACAACGTTTACTCCTAGGATGTTCGTTGGTCAATGTATATTTATGGCTTATTACAACGTTTACTCCTAGGATGTTCGTTGGTCAATGTTTGTTTATGGTTTATATTAAAAGACAGTGAAAAAATAAATCCTCCTCATTTTAAATTGATTTTTTTCCTTTTTTTTATACAAACAATATTTACTTCTCCTATTCATATCTAGTAAATTATCCTTATGTCGCTTCATTAAAACAAAATCCCCCTCAGAAGAGAGACTATCATAGACACAAAGTTCTCTTTGCTGTCAATACAAAGCTTGTCCTGACAAACGATGTTTCTTTTTCAAGATTAAGAACTCACTGTTACAATGGAGAGGGAATCAGACGGGATTATGCAGCTTATTATTAGGGAGCAAAGCCTGTTATATGATAGAATGTATAGCATGTCATTCCTGGACTGTCATATTTTTTACTTTACAGATTCCTTCACTTGGTCTTGTATTTCTGAGCATGTCTGACAGTGATGTTCTACAAGGACTCACGTGTTGGCATTCTTCATCATAATTAGAAGGGTCTGTTACACAGACTTTTACTAAAAATAGTGACTCGGAGAATGCCTTAGGAAACGGACGACTTACTTGCGTACACGAGACTGCCCTTCTTCATTCAACTTGAACGTCTAAAGGTGCCGACAAATATCACGCTTACTTGTTTTTTGCTCATAAATTTCCATTTAATTATTTCTCGCCTCACGGTGACTTAGCGGTAAGGCTGAGGCTTATAACGCTAAAAATCGGGTTTCCATACCACTGGTGGGCAGGGCACAGATAATTCATTGTGTAGTTTTGTGCAACAATAACAAAAAATTATTTCTCGCGTTGGGGACTTCAAAATAACCTGAGAAATACGTAAAGAGAGAAAAGATTCGGGAAGCGCCCAGAGGGTATCAAAGCACAAGGATTCCAAGTTTTCCCAGCACAAGGCCCCCAAGAACATTCTATATCCTGACTGAAGCCCCACTTGATAAATCTATAAATATGAGTACCTTAACAGTATTTGCTATGGTCTCCCTAACGTTTTTCTGAGGCTTACCGAGGGGGTCCGCTGCCCCAATTTGGGAGCTTCTGTTTAAGCAAGCATGGCGTATTATGTATATTCTAGTTCTGATTTTAAGTCTCAATGTATACCTTCTGAGAGGATTCTTCCTTCAATATACTACAAAGTTAGACGCCAAAAGAAACGTATTCTCACAGAATAAGTACATTTTGTCTAATCCATTTTTGAAAGTCAGGAGGGATATGTTGTATGAAATATGTATACTCTGTCTAAATACGGTCTCAAAGTTTAAATTATAGCTTAATATATTTTTTCTTAAATGCAAGTGTATTGACTTGTGTATAAGAGCGTTTTGAACATAACATTATGATTTTGTTTCCATTTTCTATATAATAGTAAACTATTGGCCATATGTTTTTATGATTTTGTTTCCATTTTCTATATAATAGTAAATTATTGGCCATATGTTTTATGATTTTGTTTCCATTTTCTATAGAATAGTAAATTATTGGCCATATGTTTTTATGATTTTGTTTCCATTTTCTATAGAATAGTAAATTATTGGCCATATGTTTTATGATTTTGTTTCCATTTTCTATATAATGGTAAATTATTGGCCATATGTTTTATGATTTTGTTTCCATTTTTTATATAATAGTAAATTATTGGCCATATGTTTTTATGATTTTACTTAAAACTTTTGACCTTTTAATGTTGAGACATTCGAGAAAATCCATTCATGTGAAAGGTTAAAAACATGGACAACGTTGAAGGTGTCTTGAAATGTGGCCTGCTCGTTCTTCCACCATTAACAGAAACTAGCTTGATGTACAGTTCCTAGGCTATTATTGATTGGCCAACACGATCGTCTGACCTTAACCCTTGAAACAGCACGTACAGAGCTTATAATAATCTCACGGCTAACATTTCGTAAGCAGTTCCATCCAATTCACCGCCAGAGTGCCCTGTGACTTGAAGTACCAATTCTAATAGTTTAGTGTGATTGGAGTTTTCCCAGTGCGTATTCTAAAACAAATTTAGAACTTTATTTACCATGATTTTTTTTCATCTTAGGTCACTTTCGTCATACTTGTAAGTGTATAAAATGGAACATCCTGTAGTTTTATGTCTTTTGTACTGTTCCTTGATGCAGGAAGTAGCTATGATACCCTAAATGTAAAACTTTGGGTTCTGAGTGATGTAATGTCCTTATAATCTCTGCCTGTAATCTCACATAATATTTCGAAAACAAATTGTCAAGCTAATATTAAATTTGATCTATGAGATAGTTAGTCGGTTCTTGCATTGGTTATATTACTACTTGCTCATTACCCAGCATTCATTCACTCAAAATGGGATCATATTCAACCCTATCGCTAATTTTCCTGGAGGACGTCAGTAGATAGAAGCTTGAAAATAAACCAAACAAGAAGTGGTTCATCCACTAACTCCACTTTATTTGTGTCTAAAGTTAATAACAACAATAATAAAACAACAAAGCAGCGGGCCTCCACCTGTCTGAGACTGAAGATAGAAACCAGAAGAATAAATCAAGGAAAAGTTATTCATACACTAACTCCACTTTATTTGTGTCTAAAGTTAATAACAACAATAATAAAATAACAAAGCAGTGGGCCTCCACCTGTCTGAGACTGAAGATAGAAACCAGAAGAATAAATCAAGGAAAGTGGTTCATCCACTAACTCCACTTTGTCTGAGTCTAAAGTTAATAACAACAATAATAAAACAACAAAGCAGTGGGCCTCCACCTGTCTGAGACTGAAGATAGAAACCAGAAGAATAAATCTAGGAAAAGTTGTTCATACACTAACTTTACTTTATTTGTGTCTAAAGTTAATAACAACAATAATAAAACAACAAAGCAGTGGGCCTCCACCTGTCTGAGACTGAAGATAGAAACCAGAAGAATAAATCTACGAAAAGTTGTTCATACACTAACTCCACTTTATTTGTGTCTAAAGTTAATAACAACAATAATAAAACAACAAAGCAGTGGGTCTCCACCTGTCTGAGACTGAAGATAGATTGCTTGTTTGTTTGTAATTAAGCACAAAGCTACAAAATTGGCTATCTGTGCTCTGCCCACCACGGGTATCGAAACCCAGATTCTAGCGTTATAAGTCCGCAGAAATACTGCTGTGCCACTGGGGGCGACTGAAGATAGAAACCAGAAGAACAAATCAAGGAAAGTTGTTCATACACTACCTCCACTTTGTCTGAGTCTAAAGTAAATAACACCAATAATAAAACAACAAAGCAGCGGTCCTCCACACGTCTGAGACTAAAGATAGATACCAGAAGAATAAATCAAGGAAAGTGGTTCATCCACTAACTCCACTTTGTCTGAGTCTAAAGTTATCACAAAGAGAATATAAGAATTAAAACCTTACAGCTCCAGCACATTTTGCCGAGCCAAAAGCAAGCACTCAAAAGAATTAAAGAGCTAAAACCCCAAACTTCTGTTTTAATTAAAATACAAGACTAGGAAGAATAAAGTAATTAAATAGCTGTAACCCTACATTGTTTTTATGTCAAAGTCGGAAATAGCGCCAAAAATTAAATAATTAACCAGCAGTGGCTTTACACATTTTCTCTTCGAGATGGAAGACAGACTCGGAAGAATTAACGAACTAGAAAAATTGAGTTTCAAACATTTTTCTGTTCGAGTCAAAAGGTATACTCGAAAAAAATAGAACAATTAACCAACAAAATTCTCGTATTTTTCTGTTAGACTTAGAATACAGAACTCGGAAAAATAAAAATAAAAGTCTATAACACTGAAATCATTGTTTAGTGTATCTTCAATTGCAACCACATAAAAATTATTCTGTATATACTTTGTTATCATTACCATATCTTTTTGCGAATAGTGTAGCTACATGCAAGTTCGGTCGGTTTTACCAGAGTAAACTCAGGTGAGGTTGGTGACTCTTGATAATTCGTAGTAGTAAATACATCGGGAAACAATATAGATGAAACTTAAATTTGTATTTTAAAAAAGTGAAAATTTTTTCTTATTATAAATATGAAACTTTGAAAGAATTTAATTTTCCTCTTCAGGAAAATCAAAGACAACTCGTGTTTTAATTATAAAATACAACCAATTACAAGTCAGACTGCTTTGCAAAAAAATAGGACTCGCTTCGATTCGAATTCCTTATTACAAAGCAGAGATGAAAACACTGCGTTATCGGTCATTATATTTAATAAACGTTGTTTCTCAGCTATTACTTCATTTTAACACATATGTTTAACAGTCAGTAAAAAATAAACAATTTATAGTTTCTTTTACATCCTTATGTAAGCCTAATTATTATAATTGTAGATATGATTCTTGTGTTAAAATAAGCTTCGGATTTTGAAGGGTTTTTTATTACTATATGGAAAGTACGTTTTCGTGACACTTTTAATCAGCTTTTTACTGAGCACGCAAGTCACTAAAACTTTTCTTAAAACTGATCTATTTTCAGAGTTCCAAAAGTTTTTATTACAGTTTGCAGCAATACAAACAAGAATAATGTTATCTAGAGTAAAATATCATATGACTACGCTGGAGAATTATCTGATTACCCACTTTTAAAATTAGAATAAATTTATCTGCCGTCATTTTTTGGACATATCTATAACTATTTATGACAATATATGGCTCAACTTTATTGTCTCGTAACTGCCACGTGGCTATTTCACTCCTATGGACACTCGATTACACATGCGTAAAAGTACTTGTATTTCCAAATATTCAGTGTTAACGTACTTACTTATAAAATGATAGAAAAGAGATGAAGAAAAACAAAGCACTGAGAAGCTCTGCTCTTCCGACAATGCTTGATACCTGAAGAAAAGAATAAATGTTGACATATTTAGGTCTGAGAAATAATCGTATTCACAATACAAAGTGTGGGTATCTAAAACAATAACGTTAGTTTTACTTCATAATTGAAATATCAATAGACAGTATGTAGATAAATGAGACTGAAAACTCATATAAATAATAATAATCTGATTAAATTATTTAACAAAAATAACATAACATAATTTTTATAATTCAAATTGACGCACGAGTTAGAATTGCTTTACAGCTTACATTCCAAAATTATTGTACTAATGAAACAACCATAACCTGCAAATATCAATTATTCAATTGCATTCGTCGTACAAAATAAAAAGACTCAAAGACTCACCAAGACACAAGTGTCAGGATGCTTTTCATACTATACTACGTGAAAATCTTTGATAGTGAATTTACTAATGAGAAACGAAATCTGTTCAAGTCATAAATGTCATTGAGTTTTATCTAATAAAATGTGGGATCACGCAGAAGTAATTGTTTCGAAAAGTTTTGTAATTAAAAATGTAGTAGGTTAAGGAAACTAGAATCCATCAGGTATACTTTAGAGTGCCAAATGCGCTCACTGAACTAGTTGAAAGATATCATTTTAAAAGGTAAAGCCTCCTTGAGCACATACACCTTCAACCATACTATTCTTAAATCATGCATAAAGAGCCTTTGTATTAGATACATTGATTACACAATGATAAAATAAAAAAAGTATAAAAAATACTTCGAAAATGTAGAACAACTGTATACAAACCTAATGGTATTTCTCTTCATCGGTTTTAGATTGATTGTCTTAAAACACGCACATTGTAAATTTCTCGCAGGAAATTGGCAGCAAATAATCGAATTCTAGAAAGGTTGATTGTCAACTATAGAGATTAACTCGTCGTCGTACAAATCACGTGACCGTTTAAATGTACTTAAGCTGCACCTTTAGACTCTGTCTTTATCGATCATAATTAACCCCCTTCTAAATTATTTTCATGCTGAATGCATTCATGCTATATATATAAACCCTCTTCTAATAATAAAATATACCGCAATTGAAAAGAAAAGAAACCATGTTTTAAAAATTAAATAATATATATATGTGATAGCTTTAAATTATCATTGATTATGTTTTGTACTAAGCCTTTTTAGGTTTTGACTTCAATGATATCAGTGAAAAAAGAACATATTGTTTGCTTTTAGATACATTGAGAAATACTGTTTATTTTTTAAACAAAATATTCAAAAAATTAACTGATACAGAAATACGCCACCTGTAGGCCAATTACTGTAACTGGATCAGTGAGTGATAGATTACTGAAGATGCACACAATATGTGCAACAGTATGATTAAAACCTGTTCGTAGGTTTATTCAGTTTCCTGTTTCTCTACGATGATGAACCTATTATAGGGCTAGAACTCCGTATAACTTGGGCAGCTGAAAAAACGAAAAATAACCGTTCTGCTCCTTTAATAAGAAAATTACAACAAAAAAAAACATTTTCTTATTTATGCGTTCAAGTTTGTTTGTTTGTTTTTTATAACAAATCCCAAATACTTACTGTTTCTAAATTCTTATATCTGAGAAAAATTAACATTAGACATATATATTTAGATGTTAGTCAATAACACACTATTAAACATGTTTAGATATCAACTTTTTTTGTGTAAGTAGTGTTCTCTGGTTGGCAAACGTTACGCTTACGGACTTCGATTCCCGGAGATGGATAGGGTACAGATAGCCCATTGTGTAAGTTTGTGGTTAAAACAACAACGAAAGCTTGTGTATTTATTACATATAGTGCTATATATATGCTTAGATCAATTATCGTCTCAGCCCTTTAAAGTAACTAGTAATATGTAGCAACAAAGTTCGTTAAACTCTAGCTTTCAAACAGATGGACAGACCTTTTTAAGGGATTAGAAAGTATTAAAAAAATATAATGTCACTAAATGTATTCTTAAACGATGTAGGTTTATATACTGTTATTAAGCTATGTTAGCATTATTTAATTTCTTCACATTGTTAGCTAACAACAAATATATTCTTGTTTGAAAATTAATAGTTACAGCTTTTACAGAAAACCCATCTTTACTGTTAAAACCTGTGTACTTGTAAATGCTCCCACCGGTGATCGAAACGTCGTATCTGTTTTAAAAAATATTCTTCCTTACTGTAAAAGCTGTAACTTGTAATTTAAAAATCCTTATAATCAGTAAGTAAACAAAAAGCGAAACTATTAATATTCTTGTTTGTTGTTTGAGGGACATTATATTATTAACAATATTTTTTACAAATATTTCTTTAGTGGCCTATAGAATTTACCATTGCGTTGTATGCCCAGCCAGCCTGATAACCTCTAATATAGAAATACCATTAGGCATTCTTACCAGAAAATTATTTAGGACATTAAATCATTTTTATTTTATTTTAAGAGTCTTATTTTAATGCAGTATTACTCAAACATCCGATCTACAGATCACGTTTCATAAAGTATTATATACCATACTAATATTAATGTCGATCGCTATACATTCTTGTCATTTACTTCACCAGTTACCAAAAACAAATTAACAAAATAAAAAAATTATAAATGAATTATAATGCTCATTAATATGATTATTTTTATTGGCGTCTTGGAATAATCATAGACCATATAAAACAAATCCTAAAGTATTATTATTAGCACTATTGAAATCAGTTGGATCAACTTAGATCTTGTCTTCTGATCCGAAGTTATTTACTACATCATCATTTTATACGATATATATTCTATAAGATCTTCACATATTTATTAGGTCGACATTTTGTATAACACAATCAAGAACGAAGTATGCCATGTTTTCTACCATATTATTATTACACACCTTATTCAGGAAAGGCTTAGATAGGTTGATTCACAATTCATAAAGCTACATTTCCCACGGCGTTATGAGACAATATGTATATGTCTAGATTGTTCTGTACTATGTCATCATATGAAAAGTATCGTTTGTACTCAACAACCATACAGCCTAGTAGGTGACATATAACGCATTTAAATATTCATATACTAGCGAAAGTACCCAGCTTCTCTCGGGTTATTAGGTTGATCTACTCTAGATGACTATGTCAGTGTGTGTATTCTGAACCCATTTTAGCATTAAAGTATAACCTATATACTTTTGTTGCTAAGCAATATGACATAAAAGCCATTGTTGGAATGCATTGTTACCAAAACGCACTGGCTTTTCGATATATTAGAAGTTGTTATATGAAGAACCACTTATTTTGTATGTGATTCTTTGCTAGCTTGCGTCAATAAAAAGATGCTCATGCGCACACGCACGCATGTGCGTGCCTGTCTGTCTGTGATATATATTTGTAATATAAGGAATCACTTCTTTTCTACGTAGTTTCTCGCTACCTTGCCTCATTAAAAAGATGCGCACACACGTGGATAAGATAAGTAATAGCCAGGTGCAGTCCCTCAAAGTCCACTTAGTAGAGAGTGCAAAATTTCACATTTCTAGGTTCTTTCTTTTTGGAGCTATGGTGTTCACACTTCTTTTCTATGTATTTTTTCGCTAGCTTGTTTCATAAAAAAATTCACACGCGCATGCGCGCACCCACGTGGATAAGTAATAATACCCACGTGCATACCTTGAGTGTCCACTTAGTATGGGTGAAAAAATTCAGGTTCCTAGGCTTTTTCGTTTTGGAGTTATAGCTGTCACCCACACACACACACACACAGGGAGAAGTATAGACACGCCCTTTTATTACTGTAGATTATACAAGATAAAGTTTTTGCAACATTTTCACATGCTGTTATGGTATATTCTTAAAAAGCTTTTATATACTATTCCCAATGTTATTATGATATATTCCTACAATATTTTCATACACAACATGGGTTATATTATTTCTTGTTCACACACTATGGTAGAATATTCCAGCAACATTTCCACAAACAATATGGTGTATATTATTAGATGTTAACTCACTATGACAAAATATTTCCACAGCATTTTCATACATTTTGACATTATAGTCCTCACAACGTTTCAAGATTATGTAAGGTGTGTTACCTAAATTATTAAGAGCAATTGTGTTTTATTTTCTGTACTACATTATTACGTCCTGTGGACAATACATTCCTTAAATTTATATTATACTAAGTATGTTCTATTCTCTGCTATATCATTACACACTATGTACGGTGTGTTGTAAACTACATACTAACACACTATGGATGGTATGGTCTCTCTACCACATTATATTAGAAATGTTCTATATAACACGTTATATAAACTGCACGCTGTCAATAAAATTACCACGTGTCGTGTCTAATACATATTTTCTATATCATAAGACACTGTGTATGATATGTTTTCTACTATAAATTTTCACACTATGCATTCTACATGTCTTGAAAATATGTTTTCCTCTTCAATATCACATAATTCAAACAGATTTGTTATGTACCATTGCAGCACAATATATGGCCACTGTTCTATAACAGAAAAACACACTGTTTACATGTTATATACTAAGTGTAGTACACACTACAGTGCATTATTTTTGCATTAGTTTCAGTGTTCCCTACGACAGTATCATAAACACTATTTGTAGTATGTACTCTACTTCACTATATCATATTTTTAAGGAAATGTATTGTAAAACGCCAGCATACAATTTATATAATATGTATGCTATAATTGTATATACAGTATGTGCTCTGCTATATCATAACACATATCTTAAAAGTGTATTTTATATTACATAATGTGCATATAATCTCTACTCATTACACAACACATGAAGAAACGTTTTATACTAAATTATCTTATACTATGCATGGTCACATCTCTAGTTCATTAACGCACATTACCTAAACTCTATTTTCTACTTAATTATCTCACAATTCTTCAGAGACATTAGAGGTAATCTCTTTCTGGTCTCAAGGTTTGCAATCGTACCTATTACATTTGAATGTGAAAGAACATGGAAAAGAATGACCCATATAAAGAATGGGGGTTGTTTACAGCTCAGCCCATAATAACAAGTTGCTCAAAATTATTAGTTCGAAATGACTCAGTCTATGAAAACAGACCCACTCTGATCTTTTCTCCAGCAGGTACCTTATGGAAGTGTGAATAAATACTGTATTATCGCACTCAAGAGGACACTATAAGAATTATCATCACCAAGATTAAAATCATAAAGAGGGTTATGATACACTTTCTATATTAATTGGTAGAGTTTATGTTTGGGAATGATATTCTCACCACTAGAGTTTCAACCTTTGAAGCTTTACAGACTCAAGGGTTAATTAAAGACCTTATGTTTTATCACTTTATTGATTTCTGCCTTGTTAAGTGTAAGAAGAAATACCGAACAGCTCTAAAGACGAAATCATCTGTTACATTTTTTGTCTTATCCAGATTTTTTTGTTTACTTTTGTATGCATGGTAGAGGCTAAACCTCTTGATTTATTATGGTTAAAATTTAATCAGGAAGAACAGACAGAGTTAAGGTGTTGTTTGGTTTAATGTGTTTCGAATATTCGCGTATTCTGTATCTAATTTTTAACTGATGGACTAGAGAGAAGACAGTAACTTAACAGCCAACTTTTGGACTACTCTAATAGAATAGTTAGATTTGACCGTCACTTTTATAACGCATCCACGGCTAAAAAGTGTGAGGCACAATTTTTATTTTTAGCAACAAAGGGACACGAACTTTTAACCCTCGGTCCAGCACGCTAGCCTCTAGGCTAAGCCCGGCCCAAAGAATATCGGTATTATAAGTTATGATGTTAGAAAAACACGTAGGTTCAAGAAGTCTTGATAGAAATGATTAAAAACCCTATAACCCGAGCGCTTTCGAAAGATGGACCTTTCTTATTCAGGGGCAAACTGGGAATGGGTATTATAAGTTAGTGTTTTGTGACTCTATGTCTTCGAATTTATTAGTGATACTTGTACAAATTTAATTAGTTTTTAAAATCCAATGTTTCGTTCATGAGCGTGGAGAAAACCCTTTTTTTTCTTCTGAAATTAAGACATCTTTGACAAAATAATTGAACGACGAATAAGTAGATAATATCTCAAGCGAGAGAAAAGTTTCATAAAACAAGAATCACTCTGTAACAAAATTAATGCTGAAAGTGTCCAATAACAACAATTAGTATTTCGTTTTATTATCATAGACGCTGTCGAATGATACGTTTGTGTAATTAGGTATGAATATTTTATATAACTTCTGGAATATATTTCTTGTGTACAAAGGATATAGGGGTTTATATACAATCAACTTGTTCTATACAAAGTACACGGACTCTAGATAGGTGTTATTACGCTTTTAACAACAGACATTAAGTTGGCTCTCAAAAGACTTGAGGTTAGAAACCATTTTGCTTTGCTACAGATGAGTGATTTTTCGCTCATAAAAATACTTAAGCATCTTTATTTTACGTTTCGATTTTATGCTATGTGTCAAAATAAAATTTAGTAATGCATTTTAGCAAGTTCTTGTATGAAACAGTTTTACATGAATTATTTAGAATTTTATTCTAAATCATCCTGATGAAGTATACACAAAATTACTGTAAAACGTTTTGTCTCCTTAAGATATATTATGTAATAATTAGTTCCATTATTGTGTTTAACAAAGCATTCCATATGTAATAATTAGTTTCATTATTGTGTTTAACAAAGCATTCCATATGTAATAATTAGTTTCATTATTGTGTTTAACAAAGCATTCCATATAAAATAATTAGTTTCATTATTGTGTTTAACAAAGCATTCCATATGTAATAATTAGTTTCATTATTGTGTTTAACAAAGCATTCCATATGAAATAATTAGTTTCATTTTATTTAAAAATATGCATTATTTTGTTTATCAAAGCATTTTATATGACATAACGTATTCCACTTTATATGAAAATGCGAATTATTGTGATTAACAAAGTATTTTATATGACATAAATAATTTCACCTTGTATAAAATGTCATCATTTTGCGTAACAGTCTTTTATATGACATAATTAGTTTCATTTTACATGAAAATATACATTATTGTGTTTAACAAGGTATTTTATATGGCATAATTAGTTTCAATTTATATTTGTATATTTAATAAGATTCTTTATATGATATAATTAGTTTCACTTTAACTAAAATGTGAATTAATTGTAGAACTACAGATGAGAATATATCATTTAAAATTAAATATTTTTACCACTAGTCATTTTTTCGTGTTTGTTTAGTTTGTTTAGCGATATGTGTATGTAAACTTCTTTATAAGAAATGAACTTGGTACACATTGATTGTATGTTTAGAAATATTTTAAAATGATTATTCATTAATAAAGTTTAGACAACTTTCTAGTGTGTTCTGTCATCCTTCTTAACGCGTAGTAGTTTGATGATAAAGAAAATACGAGATAAGAATGAACACAGTATATAATACCAATATAAAGGGTTCCAGGAATTCCTTTCTTTAAAGAATTTAAACTAAGACTACCTATTGTGCTTTTATACGTTACTGCGCATGAATAATACTTTCCATCATTTGTATATCCATTCAGACACGCTGCATTTTACATATAATACCAGATAATATAGAAATAAAAAAAAACTCATTTAGAAGGGTCCAAATATATTTCTACCATCAGACTAAATTGAAATTTCTTTTAAAGACAGGTAGGTGATCTTTAAAAGCATCAATCTTCAATAACAATGAGAAACTCAGCCTCAAACAGAGCGATAGCAAAGCATGAAATGGTATTCGACGAGAGAAACTAGATATGTTGTATAATTTGTAAAGCTTTTCGTAGACTTAGGGAGATTTGTATCTTTCACATGTTATGTATACGAGCAAAAAAAGAGTCGGATGACTATTCATATTTACTGGTTTTAGAGAATGTGAAAATGCGTTGTAAGGCAGATAGTGTTTTTTTTTTATCTGTGTTAGTACTGCGTGTTTAGGTAAAATAATTTTAACAAGTTGAGAAGAGCCTGTTGAATACACAAACCATATAAAGTAATAAAAAATATCTTCCTAACTATGTTTAATTGTTGCTTTCAACTTAAAAATTATCTTATGTTTGTTTCTTTTGTGTCTAGAACAATCTTATTGTAAAACACAAATATGTTTTATAATTTAACACCCTTATAATACAGAAGGAGCTAATATTTTACAAAGTAATACAGGTTTCGATATTGTAACGTTGCTCTAAGGACGTTTCAAGATGATTTACAATTTTGTGAATTTAAGGCAATCAGCATGTTATCCTGTGTGTAGACCGAGTTAAGAAAACATTAGTTAAAAAAAACTGTAACTACATGATTGATAAACTAAATTATATAATAATAAAAAATTTGAGAAACGAAATACATAACAACTATTACATTGAAATGTTTACTATATAAACAGTAAATAGAACAAAATCTGTACGTGTTCATTTATTTAAATAAGTGTGCGTATAAAACATGTGCTTAACCACCTGTATAAATACTGTGATGTGTTTGCTGTTAAAATATCACGAGCTAGTTACACAAAGAAATAGTTCAGCACATTTTATCTTATACATCTTATATGAATTTTCAAGAGGTACCCGTTTCTTGTTAAAAAATATTGATTTACTGTGCTATGCTTCCAAATTCAACCAGATAAAACCTGTACTAATTGTAAGAAGTATTAAGTTCTTCAATAAATAAGTAAGCATAAACTACTAATCAAAATCCACGCAAGCAAACATTAATTATTTATCTGGATACTAGAATCTACCACAGTATTTAAACATTTAAGTCTTTGTAACTAGAAAGTTTTGAATAGGACGTCCTGACATGCAACGTAAGCATGAACCTCTACAATTTTTTTATTTTTTTCTCTGCACATAGTTGAACTTCTGTGATTTTTGTATAGCCTGACAACCTTTTATTGATTGACTTTTTTTTCTTTTAGCTAAACCCATCTCCATGATGAGTCACGAAATAAACCAATTAAAGATATAAAGGAGAGTGAAGTAATGAAGAGTGGAGTTGATCCAACTTCTGCTGCTTTTCAGTTCCTTAACAAAAGCTTACATTATGTTAACTTTGCAGATTTTTGTTTAACTTCATAAAGGCATTGTACCTACGTAAACAGTTATCTGTTTTTAAATTTACTTAACTCCATTTTTTGTAATTTATGAGTTAAATTAACAACACTATCCTTATTTATATTCAGTTAATAAAGCATTTTCGTAGAAAAAACAAAGAGTGGTCGTATTAAAAAGAAACCATTTTCTTAAGTTTAACTTAAGTTTAAGCGCACTGATAAAATACATTCTTGAACTTCCGAACATGGTTAAATATCTTCACTTGAAAGCTATAAATATAAAACACTTTATTTACATAAAAATCAACTCGGGAATACAAATGACGTAATTTAATAAAAACGGTTGTACTTTATCTCAGCTAGAATATAGAAAACTTAAAACTATTCCTTAACTGTTTGAGCTGTGGATATATATATATTTGCTACCTGATTTTTAGTGCCTTTATATTTTAACAGATTTGTCTCTGGTACCGCTAACAAAAAGAAATATCTGGTATAAATATACATATATTGAACATATATATATATATTTCTTGTTTATCCCTCTACAAATTTGTTGTTGTGTTGTATATTCTACAGAATAAAGCAGTTAATATTTTGTATATTGTATAAAATTGAGTACTGTATATACTTACTTATAAATATATATTTGTTCCTTGTTCGTCACTATAACAAATTATCATAGTTCTACATATTGCATAGGACAATCTTGTGCACGCGTTGAGCGTTTGTGTCTATTTTATTTGTTCGTTTTGAATTTAAGCACCTCTTTTTCTTTTACTCATATATGAAATAGAAAGAACTACAGGACTTTGGAACATCTGATATCAATTTTATGTCTAATTTATAGCCCTGATTTCTTTCTTCCTTAATCAGTTCTTGAAAAATACAAACTTTATTGTTCATTTATTTTCTAAGGTATTTTAAGAAAGAAAGAAAGGAGTTTCATTTCCTATGGTTGGCTTACATACATTTGTCGACTGTAAGATGGGTAAGATGGTATGGTTGGCTTACATTGACTCATCTTACATTCGACAAATGTATGTCAATGTAAGCCAACCATACCATCTTATAGTCGACAACTGTACATTAATGTTGTTTAGCATAAGAGAAATCAGACAAAATTTTGCAGAATAGTTTTCATTAAGTAGGACGAATTTCCTCCATCGTTCTGTGATATTCGTCATAAAGTTCAATAAATATTCAGGTGTCATCAGACAGTATGGAACCTAATATTATCATGCTTCAGTATAGCTACTTAGTAGCAGACGGATACTGACCGATTCATCGGCCGTAATTTACTTTTAACCTGAATGAAAAAAATAATCCTTATCTTTCTGAAACCTCTTTGAATAATAAAAATCATTGAAGTTTCAGCGTATATTATCTGCTGTATTTTCGTTAGGTGATCTAAGTTTACCAATATGTAATACAGCTGGATAGAAATACAGATATTTTTAGGTTTATTCGTACGATAAGTAAGAGGGGTAAAATATTTTCACTGAAATTACAACCACAACAGTTCAAAACTCTTAGCGTTTTTTTTTTCAACTACATTACATGTTCAACTACTGTTAAACCCCAGGGGTTGTGGTTATCTTACCGCCTCAGTGTGGACGGGATGGGCAGCAAACAAAAGCCCCACAACTGCTGAGCTCTCGGTGTTCCATCGGAGGACGGTTCGACACGTGTAGGTGAGAAGACAAACCACCAACCCGTGGAGAATCACGTTCACGAGATGAAAACCTTCCACTGTCGGTCCACCCAAAACCATGTTCCACCTGTCATGAAAACAAGATGAAGCTTTCAAGCTGGATGGTTATATATGGTTCTTGTTTTTTGGAACAGCTGAAGAAAAAAATTTGAGAAGTCATGCGGAAAAAATATGTTGTATAATATCTCTCCATTCTTAAAAACTAGAAAGTAGAAGAGATTAATAAAACTATCAGCTTCTTCGAAACTCAAACATGTTTTAAACTAGGATACGTAAAAAAGAAGTCTACTCTGTAAAGAACTAAATAATTAGTCAATACATATAATATATTACAAAGATATAACTAAAGAATTAAAAACACTTTACTTGTCACAAAAGAATGAATTCAAATACTTAATTTATCAAATGAAAGGAACATAAACACATAATATACAAGAATAAAAGTTTTAAAAAAAGTACTATTCCGTATTCAAAAAACAAAATCTTGAAATTGAGTAAGATCGACATTTCGTATTTTTCAAAATATACGTAGCTTTACCATCTCACGGATGAGGTATATCTTAATCAAAATTCTAATCAGTGTAAAAATAGGTGAAGATATAATTTGGCTAGTTAGATGTAAAACACCTTTAAGAACTGCACAAAGTTCGACATGGGTTACAAATAGCATAAGTTAAGACTAAATAAAGCATCTAGTGCACGTAAATATAGTTCAATATCGCATCTATCCTCATAGAACATCACAGCTGAGACTCATGCTCTATGTATGATAAAGATAAGAAAATGATGCTCTTAACTTTAAATGTTTATTGTTATTACAAGGTCTATAGAAGCAATGGAACTCCACCAAAACAAACATAATTACATACTATACACAAAAATAGAAAACATATTCTATGACAACGTCTGTATTTGTAATTATAATATATATTTATGTATAATAATGATATATACGTTTACAGGAATTCATATCTGAATCTCTACTGTGGCATCGCTGAGTCCTCAAATAATTTCCTTCTGTTGTTGTTGTTTTTTCCTGAAAAGTTTTATTTTTTGCTATTTCTGTTACCCGTCGGGATATGTGAGTATTTTCAAATAGATTTCATGTGTTTACGATACTTTTAAAGTCATGTAATTCCTACAATTCTCTAAATTTATTGAGTACTTCAGGATTTTTCGAAGATTTAATCAGTCTATTGAAGAATCGATTGAGTCGTTTTGGAGCTGAAGAACTCAGTTTCCAGCTTGTAACGGGAACGAAAAGGTTCAACCCTCAGGTTTAAGATCCATTCTGAGGTTTAAACGTTAAAGTTAAGAAAAACTGAAGCTAATAACAGAAAACCTAGAACAACAGCGAATTTCACAATCCTTAAAAATGTAATTTCTAAATTTAGTTGATACTTTGTTTTTGTTTCAGACCAAAGCAGTATTGGGCTATCTGTTGTGTCAACCGCGGGGAATCGAACACCAGATTTTAGCTTTGTAAGTCCGTAAAGCTACCGCTGTCCCACCGAGGGGGCAGTCATTTTGGCAATTTAAGCCTAGATAGGAAAGCTCAGAACACTAATCTTTATCAACAACTGCTAGCCACCTGTGTGAGGCTATATTTTAACAGTGAGTAAACGTAAAATAAGACTGCTAGTTATATTTTGGGCTTGTTTCAATAAATATTCAAACAATTGAAAGACAAGCTGTGTGATATTTCATAATTCTAGCCTATTATGGTGGTATTTAAACCAATTTATTGTGAAATAACAACTTGTGATCCTGCATTCTTTGTTTGTGCATATTTATTAATCTATCACACAATCTAATTAGCTCATACGTCATGTAAGTGTACAGTACAATACTCTGGTTAGCAGCAACACACAATTTCAATATTTTAAGAGAAATACACTTGAATAAGAAATTAACCGTAGGGCGTTCGAACGAGTAAATCACAATTAAATCCAATATTCCGACTTTAGTATATTTCTTAAAATATTATTTTATTTTCAGGAATTTATTCATTTCGAATTAAATGGAGCACATTTTAAAATGTATAGTTAAAATATAGGCACTACTTTCATATAGCTGTTTAATATCTGTTTACGTGCCTCCTCCAAACCACACGCCACCTGGTGTAAAATCCTTAAGCCTCGTTCATTGCCACTTTGCATGCTCAAGTGACGACAATATTAATTATACATCTCTTTAATAATGATACACACATACATTAGGTTTCACAAATGGATATATGATTGATAAATTTATCATATTTTATAAATGTCATAACTGACATATTAACTGAAACATTTGTAGACATGAAAGCTTTATACAAAACCATCTTCATATCTTTGACGCAATTGTAATTTAGATTAAATAAAAAAAGACTATAAAAAGCTCTTTTTTTTTTTTCTCTGAAAGCTCATTCTTACCTTGTCTTCTATGATTCATCATACTATTTGTGAGCACGGTGGGGACTGGAATACGTTTTCCTTATCATTCCTGGAAACCTGTCTTTAACAACTTAGCACATTATTCATTTTTTTTGTATTCCCTTTACTGTTACATTAGCATCAACTCTCTTTTCTGTTAGGTAATATCTGATAAGTTCTAGAGTGAATGAAGTATATGAATGTTAGGTAATATCTGATAAGTTATACAGTGAATGAAGTATATGAATGTTAGGTAATATCTGATAAGTTATAGAGTGAATGAAGTATATGAACGTTAAGTAATATCTGATAATT